>NW_006239088.1:1165867-1220905 GCF_000226075.1 Solanum tuberosum | reverse complement strand
CCAAGTACCCCCCCCCCCCCATATTTTTCCTTCTAGTTTGGTTACAACATGAGGTATTTGTTTCTCTTAGATACTCTTTTGATTCACGTGTTTCAGCTATACTCGGGTTTCCCTATGCATACATGTTTATGAAATCAGTTTTAAACCTCATGTTTTAGCTCGAAGCCAGTCACTCCTTCGGTTTTATGTGTTTTGCATTCATGATTGGGTTGTAGATCTTTCCCTACTCTTTTCATGCCTAGTTGAACCTCATTCGGGGACGAATGCTCCTAATCGGGAGATATTGTAACACTTCAGAAGTGCCTAACTCAGATAAAGTTGGAAATTATAGAAAAGACCTGAATGTTGCAGAAAAGTCACTTGAACTGACACATTTATGGACGATGAAGGGAATTACGAACCTTGAAAGGATCTGTGGAGTGAACTTCAAAAGTTGGGTTTTTAGGACTATGTATAAGGGAACTTATGCAGTCAGTATGAGGCTTCACAAACCGTATACATGTCCGTAGACCACCTTCAACAAAGTTAGTTTTTGGTCAACCAAGACGACTGATTTGTACGGCTCATAGAAATGTAAACGGATCGTGGATGGGGCCGTATAAGGGAAACTTCAGGACCCCATTTCCCCTTTAGTTAACGAGCATCTTCACGGACCGTGAAGGGGTGTACGGTCCCTTAAGGGCTTTCGTGAAAGGTCTCCGACAGATTTTTAGCCAGTGTTATTTTAGTTTTTCCCACTCTTTTAATTTCTATACTACGTCAGTTTGGGCTTATTTTGAAAGGTGTAACTGATTCTTGCTTATTCTAACCTCTCTATTTCCTCTCATTCTCTTAAAAACAATTTCTTCTCTCCTAAGGCAAGATCAAAGCTCCAAAGCTTCAAGTCTCCTTCTCCAAATTTCAATTAGGGTTTCAATCAAGGTATGTGGAAACTTCATCAATGAGTTCTTCTTCACCCACCTAAAATTTTCAATTTATGATAAAAACTAAAGAAAAGAACTAACAACGAGGATTCAAGACTCCTAAAACTCGTTAATGATTGATGTTGTAGTAAGATTAATCAACTCAGAGTGGTTGTTAATTTACTTAATGATCAACACTTTTGTTCAAGAGAATAAAAGTGATATTTATTTAATTTGGTTGAAAATTGAATTAAGTGATTATAAGGTTTGGCAAACTTGCATACTTAGCACTACAAAATTAACTTCTGTGATTATCCAAAATGAGTCATCAAATCTTGGTTAGCACAATCCTAGCTACTCTCTAAATTAATTTCTCCATTTCAAATCAATATTGTTGATGTTACGTATAAAAAATTGACATTGAAAGATAATCAAATCCCCCCAAACGTTTCCTTTCTTTAGAAATGATGGACTAATAGTTGAAGAATCACATACGACTTAGTTCTCACCTTATTCCACGTGGGACTCAACCCAATCTTATTGAGTTTTATATTTGACAGCGATCGCATTGTACTTCTTCACCGGAGGTGTAATTTGGACGTATCAAATCAACATCACCACTTTCAAAAATTAACATGGGCTAAAAAATTACTAAAGATTGACAAGCTACTAATTTTCAAATCGAGATTTCAGAAAGTAAAACACAAAAGAGCTAGTTAATCAACAAACAAAAATATACAACCATACAATATTTATAGTTTTCACACAGTTACACACAAAACATAAGAAACAAGAAGGATATTTATAGAGTATACAAACATGCAACATATCCAACGCATCACGAAAGCAAGTAAAATCATAAGATAATATTGATGTTTTAAATTACTTAACATATATTTTATATATTTCCTTATCAAATGTGGTATTAACCTCTATAAAGGTTCAATCGTTTGGGATGGAAATATTAAATACAAAATATTTGTTTGTTGAAAAATGGGACATATTTACCCTTATACTTTGAGAAAATGGTTATATTTTGTAACACTCTGTATTCGAAAAAGGGAAATGAATCAATTTTAGGGAAAATTGCAGGTGCCAGCCACGACCCGTGGATGGGACCACGGATCGTAGGTGTGGTCCATGGATGGCCCTGCCTAAGGGTGGTCTGAAGGCTCAAGACCACAGCCTGACCAACTGACCGTAGGTCAGACCACGGTCAATGGTTCACTGGCCGAAATTCTAGTCCCAGATGACCAACGACAGTCCACCAGTACAGGTCGTAGGTCAGACCACGGCCCGTTGGTGGTCAGCTGGCAGTTATTTTCAGGGTCAGTTGGGTATTTTCCTAATTAATTAGTTCCTATACTATGTCATTTTACCTATGTTTAGGACCCCTATATAAGTCATTTTACCCCCAAATTTCCCAATATGAATCACTCTCCAAACTCACCCAAAAAGAAGAACTCTAAAATAATTCTCTCTCTAAACTTGAAGAAGAATAAGGATTCACCTAGGTTTTCAAGCTAAGGTCCCAATTCCTCCATTGAAGGCTAGCATTTGGATTCAAGGAATGATAGTTTCATCCATGGATTCCTTACATTCATGGAGTTCCCAAATTCCTCTATTTCAAAAGGAAGAATTCCCCAATTGAGTTAGGGTTTTCTTCAATTGCCATGGGTTCTTTTCATTATTGATTTGAATGATTGAATTGTGATCTTCTATGCATGAATTGATGAAATACTATGGTTTTATAATGTTTTACCCTATGAACCCATGTAATCCCCATGTTTTCAAGTTATGAATCATATGATATGGGATTTTGATCTTCAAGAAAGAGTTTTATGAAATTAAGCATGTATAACTAGCTTTACATGAATTTATGATGAAATTCATATAGAACCCATGTTTTCTAAGTATTGATGATTGAAAGTGGGTTTTGAACCTCAGGAGGTAAATTATAGAATTATGCATTTTCTTATGAAATCTATGCAAATGTTTGAAGGATGCTTTGAGAGTAAAGTATCGATGATGATGATTATGATGTGTTATTGAAAGGATTTTCATGTACACATAAGAGTAAGATGTGAAAGGTTTTCTCACATAAAAAAGATTCTTAGGTTGAAAGACTTTCTCACGTAATTGAATCAAAGAGTAAGAGTTATACTAATGAATTTAGCTTGGATTGGTTGTCCAAGGACCTTTTCCATGGATAATGAGAATAAGTAAGAAAATAGTATTCCGTGGGATTTATGCTTAGCGCCGAGAGGATATTTACATGAGATGAAAGCTCTCCCGTTAGTAGAGGTCGGGTTTCTAGAAGCAATCTCTTGAGATGGAAGCTCTCCCGTTCGTAGAGGCTGGGTTTATAGTAGCAATATCTTTATCCTTTAACTATGTGCCCCCATAGGATGATTAGATAGTGGATCCACTTAAGCTAGAAGTTCATGGTCCTTACCTTGGCAAGTAGGATAACCCCTTTCGGTGTGGGAGACACCGGGGGATCATGTTATAGCTCACATGGTCTCTATGTCTGTTAAGGATAATTCCCCACAACAAGATTAATAATGAACTAAGGTTATTCAAGGAGTATCTCATATGTGTTCAAAGGCTTTAAAGATGTTAGCTTGCATTGACCATGTTTTTATTATGAAATATGTTTTCTAACTCTCTTATATCATGTTTTAGCTTTGGTCAATTGCATGTTATGAAATGAAATGTCCCTTTTAACATGTTTTAAATGTTTTATGCATGACTATCATACTTGGTACATTGTTTTGTACTAACACATACTCTTACCTACATTTCCCCAAATATAGGGTCCGGCAGTCAAGTTTCCGAGTTTCGTGGCTAGAGGTTGACTTGAGATATTTTCTGAGCTTTGGTGAGTCCTCATGCTTAGAGGACGGAGTTTTTCATTGTTTAGTTCCATTTCATGTAGTTATCTTTTGGACATGATGTATGGGCTAGGCACAATTTCATTCTATTGTATTAAATGGCTATGATGAGACAAGTGTTTTTAGACTTCCGCTTTATTTTTATAAAAATGTTTTGGACTTGGACTATTATTTTACTCTTATTGGTTTATTTCTTATGTCATGAGAGCTAAGTGGCTTGTATGGAGTCCTTCAGGGTTCTATACGCCTTTCTGAGCTTTGGTGAGTCCTCATGCTTAGAGGACGGAGTTTTTCATTGTTTAGTTCCATTTCATGTAGTTATCTTTTGGACATGATGTATGGGCTAGGCACAATTTCATTCTATTGTATTAGATGGCTATGATGAGACAAATGTTTTAGACTTCCGTTTTTCTTTTATAAAATGTTTGGACTTGGACTATTGTTTTACTCTTATTGTTCTATTTCTTATGTTATGAGAGCTAAGTAGCTTGTATGGAGTCCTTCGGGGTTCTACACGCCATGTTACATCTAGGGGGTACCCCTGGGTCATGACATATTTATCCATCATCATACTTTTTGATATGTTTGTTCTTACAATACCACTTTCGACATATATTTTTCCTTGAACTGTTAAGTTTCATGTGTCCACTGTTATTATCCTACATGGAGCCTAGGTAGATATATGTTTAACCCAATTAAAATTTCTTTCCACTCAAATTTAATTGGATTAAAAATATTTCGTATTTTAGTCTTGTAATTAAAATGGTTATTATCATCATAAATTTTTACTCTCCAGCGTCATTATTGTTGTTATGATTATCATCATTCTCGATCCCTCTTTCTCACCTTAAAGAGACTTAATTTATTTTGATTCATACATTGACATACTTGATTGCTACGATGTCCACATTCATTGGAGAGATGCATTTGTTAATTATTTTCATTTTATATTCCATTTATTATTAAAAAAAATAGATTGGAATTTTATGAATTCTATCTAATAATCTATTTAATTAAAGTCCTACCATACTTCTTCTAATTAAATTTTTACTGAAATATGTTGTTTGAAACATATGATAATAAGAATTGACAAATGAGACTTAATAGTTCAAGGCTAAATATGTGCCCAGAGTTGGATGCTAAGGACGAATATATCAAAAAGCATTATGAGGGGTAAATATAACCTTTTTTTTTAAGTATAAGGACAAATACGACCCTTTTCTATTTATTTTTTTATATTTGAAATCACCGCTCAAAGATAATTTCAAGAATTTTAACAATACATTCACCATTGTGTTCCTTTGTTCTACATAACTCTAAATCTGAAGAAGTTTTTTGTTTGAAATATGATATCATAGCACATAATGGGATTTTTTGGGTATATTGAGATAAAGTTGTCACGCCCCGAGACTATCTCTAGATGCGATACGGTGCCTAGAGCCACAAGTGACCCTTAGATAACTTCAAGACATGGCATGACATGACACTAAGAATAGCAAATCAACACAAAATTGAGATATACATGTGGAAACTAAAATTGAAATATCTGAAATAGAACCCATAAACTTAACATAGACAAAATCTAGAAACAACATCACATGGCGGAATCTAAGTATCTATCTAAAAGCCTCTACTAATACGAGTTGTTAGGATAAACCCCTAGCTAACTCTAACAAGTCTGAAAACTAAAAGTAATGTCTAAAAATGAAACATAAGTGGTGTCCTTGTAGAGATGATGACTCATCAATACTGCTACTAGCTAATCAGAGGTAGTACTAACAGTGTCAGAACCTATATTCTCAAACAATATAGGTAGAAAGTATGCAGTCAATACTTGGAATATGAGAAATGCATAATGAACATAACATCTGATCATGATAAATCTGTAAAACATGCTGATGAAAGACCAAGTTAAATAAAATAACACTGAGTTATAATAATCTAACATACATAAGTACAAGATCATGCAATATATGAAACATACCATATGTGGGAGATACTAAAACCGACATAAATCATGTAAGCTTATACATAGAGTTCGGTGTACTACTCCCACACCAAAAAGAGAGTATCCTACTTGCCAAGGTAAAGGACATGATATATGAGCTAACGTGGATCCACTAGCTAATGTCTGTTCAAGACATAATCTACGGGGGCACATAGTTCTAAAACTTGGGTAATCGACCTTAGTCCGATTCGGTGCTAAGTATACTCCCAACAAAATTATGCATAAATCTGAAAACAATAATAATTTGTTCTACTTAATCGTATTGATAATCTAATAAAATAATGAGTAGCTCATAAACCATGATAACTGAACATAATCTGAAGGATCCTCTAATTAACAGCATCATAATCATGATATATGTATATACCGAGAGATAATTTATTTAGAAGTATCATATTTCATGAAAATGTGATAATATGAGACACACACAGACATATATATATATATATATAATATATAATCTGTGCTATGAGTTTATGAAAATATCATTGAAAACATTGGATTATAATCAATTCATGCAATTTAAGATTAATTATGAAGAAGAAACTGAAATTCAATAAGTATCCAAGATCAACTAAGCTCTAGTTTTGGGAAATTTATAATTTGAGAAATTGAGGTTTCTTTGGGACTCAATAGATAAAGAAGAACCCATTGATGAAGTTCTCACATACCTTGAATGAAACCCTAGCTTGAATCTTGGAAGAAAGACTTGAAGTTTGAATCACTTTTTCTTGCCTTGAAAAGAAACTTGAGAGAGAAGAAATTGGATTTTGGGAGAATTAAGAGAGAATGAGAGATTATGGTTGTTAGGAATCCTTTATTCCCACTTAGAACAGGCCAAATACATAATTAAGAATGAAAAGAGTGGAAAAGGACTAAAACGCCCCTAGTTAACAACTGTTGGGGGGCTTCTACGGGGTATCTACGAACCATAATACCCTCTACGGTCCGTAGAACCCTGTCCATGGTACTTAGAGGAAAAAATCCTAAATTTCTGAACTTTGACCTATGAAGCCCTTTTACGATCCGTAGAATGTCTTATGACCTGTCCGGGTCGTTTGTAGAAAACTGTAACGAAATGCTTAGATTTTTAGGAAGGATCTACGAGACCTAAACCACGACTCGTAGTCCATTGAACGATCCATACTACCAAGTCGTAGAAGTAAGTCTGGGGAATATCCAAGGTTTTAGGACTTTGGTTCATGAGGTCTTTCCACGACACATAGAACCTATTACGACTCATAAATCCACTCATCTATTTTGAGCCAAACTTTCTGAAGTTTCAACTACGATTCGTGTCTATGATTCATACAACTTTATACGACTCTTAAATTCGATCGTAAATTTTGACCCAATTTTCCTGATTTCCGAAGTCTCATACACGGATGATTCCTACGAGTCGTACTACTTTCCACGACTTGTAAACTTGTCCATAGAACCCAAAATTCTGCAAATCTATATATATTTTTTGAATTGTGCAACCTTTTATTGGAACCTTTGGGGTGTTACATAAGTTTACTTAGCATTTTGAGTATCTTTAGCACAAATAACATATGGGAAGTTAGAAATTATGAAATTTCAAAATTCAATGGGAGCTCAAACCCGAAAGGTTGAAGAACGAAGGATCTTACCTCATTTTTGTCGCTCCTTAATGATTTCTAGAGAAATGAGATCTTTGCTTGGACACTGCGTGACCAATGATCTAAATCCCTTTGTCGAGAAGTTGTCGAAGAATACAAAGAACCCATATGTTGCTATCCTCAAAACATTCACGAATCTAAATGCCTATTTATTTTTGTCTATATCCATTTTTATCTTTATTTTCTTTTTGAATTGGGCTGAATCTTTTTTTGAATCAAACTTGGTACATTGAATCATTTGCTTTCCATTTTAATAAAAAAAGACCTCAAGGTCTCACTTTAATTTAAAAATAAAATAAAATTCACTATATTTCATTTACAAAAAAATAATTAAATATGCATATTCAAACACAATTTTAACTTTAAATACTAGAGTAGTATTTTTAATTTTCAAATTTTATAATTTCCATGTTGAAACTCTTAATAGGAAAAAAGAAGGATTATTTATATAAATTCACTATTTGTATTTTGTAATATTTGATTTTTGAGAGATAAAGTGGTGAGATATAAACATAGGCAGACATATATAAGGCGAAAAGAAGTAGCTCCATTGTCTGTAGTATTATTTTTCCCACAAATCTCCATTTGCCGATCTTTCCAAAGCTCAATCCCAGAAAAGCGTCACCACTGCCAGCCTTCGATCCTTCGAAAGATCCGATCAGATCTCTTTGTCTTTCTCTCACTGCACTTCTCATACTGTTTTCTTTCTCTCTACACACATACCTTTTTCTGCAACTCCATTCTCCGGTTTGTCGAAGATTCTGGAACAAGAATTTGTTAGATTCTGTGAACTATGTAATTTGTGTGCTTTCTTGTGAAAAAGGAGTCGTTTTTGTGTAGTTTGTTGTACAGTTAGGGTTTTTTTTTGGGGAAAGTTTTAGATCGTGAGCTAGGGTTTCTGAAGATCAGAAATTGATAAAATTTGGGGTTTATTCTTTATTTTTCTTGGTGTGGTGTGAGTGAGTGTATGAGGATTTGGTGTTGTTTATGTTTTGGAGAAGAAGAAGATAGTAAGAAGGGCTACAAGAGTATGAGGGACCCGATTTTGGGGAATAACGGCGACGAATCTCCAGATGAAAATTCGGCATTTGACTGGAGGAATGTTTTTGAAGGTGTCAATGTTGCAGCAGTGGTGAGTCCACAAGCGGGCGCTGCGGGTGATCTTGGTGTTCCCAAGAATGAGGAGATTGATTTTGATAGCAACTGGTTATCCAGTGAAGTGGAGGTGAAGAATGAAAATTATAGTGGTGAGAAAATGTTGGATGTTAATTTGAATTTGGGTTTGAGTGGAGAGGCTTCATCCTCAACAGTGCTGAAAGAGGATTCTGATCGTGATACCTGTAGTAAAAGGCCCAAAGTTAACTCCTTTTCGCTGTAAGACCTGCTACTGCACCTTCATTTACAATATTTTTTTTCCAATTAGTCAAATTTTATTGAATATTAGAGTGAAGTTGGCCATAGTAGAGAACTAATACAGAATTCATTTAAGCAACCCAAGCCTAATTACAAGGATCAGTTGATGTTATAGGGGCGGCTCACTAATTAATTAAGGACTCTCAAGAGTCCTGTAATTATTTCTCGTGTAGTACAGTTTTACATGTGGTCAAGAGTGTTACACTATTCACTGAGTTTTGGAGAAAGTACATTCTCACATAATTCTTTTAGAGAAAAGAACATAGTAATATTAACATGGAGTAGAATTATTTCTAAAGCTAGTTATATTTGGAATTTCAAAAGCTTAACCTAATATATAATGTTACTCTTTAATTTGATATAATCAAATTGTCTTTTGAGTTTTGAAGTAAGCCCTAAATGTAGGCCAACAACTCAAAAATGAAGACTGATTGATTAATATTCTTGCAGGGATTGGGACAACCACTTGTTGCTGGAAACCAGTTACCTATGTCCAATGAACGAGGGCGGTGGAGATATGAGTTTATCAAACTTACTTGGTGCAACAGATGCTGAGGGGAAAGATTCTAAAATGGACTATTTAGATGTGCGGATGGATCTTACTGATGACTTGTTGCATATGGTATTTACTAGTTGCCACATCCGCTCCTTCTGAGTTGCTTAATCAATAAGTGTTTATGCTAAGTTTCTGATTAAGGGAATATATGCCTCATCTGTTGCCAGGTGTTCTCCTTTTTGGACCATATTGATCTTTGTCGAGCTGCAAGTGTTTGTAGCCAGTGGAGAGCAGCTAGCTCTCACGAAGACTTTTGGCGGTATCTGAATTTTGAGAATAAACAGATATCCTCAAATCAATGTGAGTATCTTTTCCTCATATCCGTTCCTTCCACACTACTATGATCACTTCACATAAAATTCATGTTTCAATTAATTGCAACTTTTTGTTCATGTATGATGTAGTTGAGGACATGTGTCGGCGATACCCAAATGCAACAACAATCAACTTATATGGAACTCCTAATATTCACCCACTAGCAATGAAAGCTGTTTCTTCTTTAAGGTAATACTTTTTTTTATGTTGTTGTCACTACTCTAGGAATGAATCACTATAAGTGACTAATTTGATACATTTCATTGTTGCCAGGAATCTTGAGACTCTGTCATTGGGCAGAGGTCAATTGGGGGAAACATTTTTTCAAGCCTTAACAGATTGCCATGTGTTGAGGAGTTTGACCATTAATGATGCCACTCTTGGAAATGGCATTCAAGAGATACCAATTTCTCATGATAGCTTGCGTCTTCTGCAGCTAGTGAAGTGTCGTGTGCTTCGAGTTTCTATCAGGTTGTATAATATTAGTCAACAATGTTAATTTGTTAAAGTAGTTAGCGTCCAATTGTGCTTAATTGTTGGTATTCTTACAGATGTCCACAACTTGAAACGTTGTCACTTAAGCGCAGTAGCATGCCACATGCGGTGCTTAATTGCCCTCTTTTACATGACCTTGATATTGCTTCATGTCACAAACTTTCCGACGCTGCTATTCGTTCGGCTGCTACAGCATGCCCTCTTTTAGAGTCTTTGGATATGTCAAATTGTTCATGTGTCAGTGATGAAACACTGCGTGATATAGCTCAAACTTGTGGAAATCTTCGAGTTTTGGATGCTTCATACTGCCCAAACATTTCTCTTGAGGTATGTTCATTAAAATTACCTAGTACCTGAAATTGACATAGTTGGCTTATACTAACACTTGTTACTTGTTGAAGTCTGTGAGGCTGGTTATGCTGACTGTTCTCAAGCTTCATAGTTGTGAGGGCATAACATCAGCTTCCATGGCTGCCATAGCCCATAGCTATATGTTAGAGGTTTGAGTCTTTCCTCACCCTTTTCATACTGGTAGCCATGCTGTAATCAGGAGTCCTTAAATCTCATATTGAACAGTGAATTTTACTTTTTTTCAGGTTCTGGAGCTTGATAATTGCAGTTTATTGACATCAGTGTCCTTGGATCTTCCTCGCCTTCAGAGCATCAGACTAGTACATTGTCGCAAGTATGATACAGGCTTTATAGTTTCCATATCCAGTCTCAAGGGAACTTCTTTCCATCCCTTGATTGCCGTCACTCTTTTGTGCAGTAACCTACTGTTTATATTGAAACAGGTTTATTGACCTTAACTTGCATTGTGGAATGTTATCATCAATTACTGTTTCTAATTGCCCATTGCTTCATCGAATCAATATAACTTCAAGTGCACTCAAAGTAAGTTTATTCCTAGATGTTATATATTGTCACCTTATTTTATTGACTAGAATTATTCTATTCATTGGATAATAGTTCTCTCCTTTATTATTCCACAGAAATTAGTTTTGCAGAAGCAGGAAAGCTTGACAACAATTGCATTACAGTGTCCGAATTTGCTAGAAGTAGACCTTACTGAGTGTGAATCGCTCACCAATTCTATTTGTGAAGTTTTCAGTGATGGTGGTGGCTGTCCTGTGCTTAAATCCTTAGTTCTAGATAACTGTGAGGTTGGCAATTTTAGTTCCTCGTTGTTAACTTGTGCATTCTTGGTTGTTAACTAGAGGATGTGTTGCTGAACATGATTTTTCTAAATCTAATTACGATATATATGATCTCTTCTTAGTTTTGCTTGTCAACGGAAGGTGGTTCACTTAAAATCTTGGCAGTTGATCTGTGCAGAGTACATTTTTCATTAAGAGCTTGTTTTTGTCCTCACGTATGTCAATGTGGTTGTGGACCTATGATCATAGTGCCATTTTTGCTTTTCTTGTAACACATACTGTGATTCTTTTTTATGCATGTTTCCAAGTAAATAAATCTAGTACTGAATTCTGACAATCAATGATCAGGTATTTTAATGAGTAATCATGAAAGATGATGAAATGAAAAAGTATGATCCAAGTGTACTGACTGTTGTGTCATCTGGTTGTGCTTTCTTGTTTGCCGTAAGCCTGGGAAGCTGTGCTACTGGGTGCACTAAGGGCTTGTTTGATATGAGGGATAAGAGATTACTGATCCCAGGATTTGTTTTAGGATGAGTTTATCCCATGTTTGGTTGGGATAAAATCGCGGGATAACTTATCCCGGGATTGTAGTGTCATTCTTATCCCACATTGAGGGTGGGATAACAATTCCTGGATAACTTGTTGCGAGAATCTCCTTCAATAACTCAGACAAGTTAAAAAATATTAAAATTGTTCAAGAGGTGAAGCGGGAAAGATGAAAAGTTCTAATTCCTTTGTTTTGGCATTAAGGATAGTGATTATGTATTCCTAGATTTACCAGTAGTATTTATGTTATACTCACATTTCCAAATTAACTTGAAGTATATTTATCTTGTCAAAATATAACTATTAGGGTAAACGTCTTTCTTGGTATCATAAGCTCTAAGTTTCTTTCAACATTTTGATTAGATACATGGGAGTTCTTAAGGGGACGGTTTAAGGCTTTAAGCTGAAGTAGAACATGAGAACTATTGCCCAGATGGGAGAAGAAAATAGTTCACCTTTTTTTTCCTGATTCAATGCTAGAGCTGAAGTCGCGCCATTTCAAAAAAAAATGTCAAATCGGAATTTTCTTTTGAAGCTTGATGAAAATATGTACTCCTCTCCCAATCAAGATTCCCTTTTATTGATTTGGTGATCAAGAAAGTAAGGCTGAATTAGGTTTGGGTTTGACATTTTTGAGAGATGTACAAAATAATGAACTAAATTTGTCAATATTGTGGTAGACTATTGAAGAAATTCACAACAAATCAAGTATTATATTTCGGTTACCCATTCTCCCTCCCCCGTGCCCCCTCCCCCCTCCTGGGAAAGGGGGGGAGGGACCGGGTGAGAGAAAGAGTAATATATTCAAGTTGCGACCTCCCGGGGAAAAGGGGGCTGAGAGAGGGAAAGGTTTCCACTGTTTTAGAATGGGTCCTGATTAGCATTCACCTTCTGTGTTCTCTTTTCTGCCAGATCTGTTTTAGGCTAACACCTATTCAGAAAAGTTTTTTTTTTTTTAATATTGGAAGTGATATATTTCTGCCTATTCAACTTGAAAGATCCGGCTGTATCTATGTAACATTTGTATTGTTGTTATGGTCTAAATCTAATTACGGTCTTTTCTTTTTTTCAGAGCTTGACACTTGTGGCTTTCTGCAGCACTTCTTTGGTTTCTCTTTCACTTGGTGGTTGCCGTGCTTTAATTTCTCTTGCACTTAGTTGCCGATATCTTGAACAAGTCTCTTTAGATGGTTGTGATCATCTTGAAGTAGCATCATTTTGCCCAGTAAGTGATCATCGGGTCCTTCCTCTTTTCTTTACCTCATCTCTGGGTTTGAGACTGGAGTTGTATGTTCACCTGCTGATTTTATGATTGTTAATTTGTTACACATGCATTTTTTTCTTTATTTATACCCAAATGGTTGATAAAGGTGTTCTCTTATTCCAGGTTGGTCTTAGGTCACTTAATCTTGGTATATGCCCCAAAATGAATATGCTCCATATTGAAGCTCCACAAATGGCTTCACTTGAGCTGAAGGGCTGTGGTGTGCTATCTGAAGCATCTATTAATTGCCCCCTGTTAACCTCTTTTGATGCTTCATTCTGCAGGTTGCTTACTTTCTCTCGCTTGTCACACGTGCATATTTGTTTTAGTTCTGTCACATCTCATTAATTTCTTTCCATATATGCAGCCAACTCAAGGATGATTGTTTATCTGCCACGACTTCGTCGTGCCCCCTCATCGAGTCATTAGTATTAATGTCATGTCCATCTGTTGGCTGTGATGGACTCCTCTCTTTGCAGTCCCTCCCAAACTTGACCTACCTTGATCTATCCTATACGTTTTTGGTTACCTTGCAACCTGTTTATGAATCATGCTTGCAGTTAAAGGTAACTTCTATCGCCTAAGCATATTATCACTTTCTCCATTACAGTGGGAAGCTAGATGAACTTGATTTAACATGCTCTATTTTGTGGAAAAAGTATGCCTATTTATCCAGTCTGGACTTGCACTCTTCTAGATATATGGGCCACTTTCCTATCTTTTTTTCTATGGGTATCAAAGGGATGGGTTGGCTTAAGTTTGTGCTGGTCAAAATACCTAACTACAAAATTTACTCATGTTAAGATGGGATGAACACAGGGTCATAAGCCATTTACTTTAATCTCTCCTTTTCCTTTTTCTGTTCTCCTTTTTTCCCACTTGCAGTAAAAGCTAAAACACCAGGATGCATGTAACAATTTGTGAATCAGTTCTGACTGATTGAAAGCTTACTTCAGTAGAACTGTGATTCTATTTTGACTATTACAAATTTAATAATCATTGTTTGTGGCCATATTTTTGGGGAACTAGAAGTGCTTTTTTTTTCCTTCAGTTTTTTGGCAGTTAAGGTGTTTGACCATTCTTCTTGGAAAAGAAATGTGATCTTTAGTACCATAAGCTGTTTCTCTGTTGTGGCGAAGAAGTCAAATTTGAAGTTTTTCATTAAGAAGAACCAAAAGTTTAATTTTTCAATACAAAATACCATTATAATTTTCTTACCAAGTTATACCACAGTTCTGACAAGTGACAACTGTATTAATTTAAAGAGGGAAGCCCGGTGCATTAAGCTTGCGCTATGCGCTGGGTCTGGAGAAGGGCCGGATCACTAGGGTCTATTATACGTAGCCTTACCCAGCATTTCTGTGAGAGGTTGTTTCCCATTCACATGGCAACAACGTAATCGGTTATGCCAAGGCTCCCCTTCGACAACTATATTGATTTATTATTGAAAAAGCATTTCTGTTTTCAAAGTGAATCATCAGCTCTGTACAAAGAATAAGAAGTAAATTAAGCCAATGCATTAGATCAAGTGTAAGTGATAACACAGATTTAAAGTAACATCAGTAGAATAGAAAGCTGACAATCATGGATACCAGAAAGAGCTAGGAAACAGCTAAAAGCAAGCTTAGGCTTTAGCTTTTACCTGCTCTGGAGGATCTGGAGCAACAGAAACTGTAAAGAGCAATAAGAAAACTTGTAAGAGGTTTCCATTTTGCATTGAAAAGAACTCTAGTCGAGGGCAAGGGAAAGAGAGTCAACAAAGTATAGAATAAGATTGTAGATTGTTGGACTTCTAAAATCTACAATTATATTAGCTGTTGATGGAGTAGGATATTCTAATGCCATTCCAGGACTGATGATGTTGTCTCTGTTCTCAAATAGTTCTGTGCCACTTGGTTGGGTTGTTTATAAATGCACTTGTTAAATATTACGAAACTGTAGACTAGAATTGCCACCTTAACTCTTTCATTATTGGCCCTCCTTTTTAGACCCTTGAAGATGGCCGGCCTGGAATTGTGGAGATCCAGTTACTTTAGGCATTCTGTCATTCATTTTTATTTTGGAGCGTAACATCTGAATATTTCTACTTTCCAACAGATGCTATAATTTTTGTCCATATCCAATGTTTGCCATTGTCTTGTGCCCAATTTGTTTCAGTGCAAGGGAATGAGTTCCTTGTATGCAGAATTTCTAGTGCTATATCTGAAATTTTCTGATGAGACTCTAGTTTAGTAACACAAGTGTGTTTCTCTTTCTCACTGCACTAGGCACATCCTTATTGCGTTTGGGATAAAACTTTTTGGATCTGCATGATACATTGATGGGCTTTTTTGGCTTACTGCCCCACCACCCCCACCCCTCCTTTTTTTTTTTAACCCCTCTCTAAGCTTATATATATATGTTATGTTGTAGGTCCTAAAGTTGCAAGCATGCAAGTATCTCACTGATACATCTTTGGAACCCCTCTATAAAGAAAATGCTCTCCCAGCCCTTTGTGAGTTGGATTTGTCGTATGGGACCTTATGCCAATCAGCCATTGAGGAATTGCTTGCTTGCTGCACACATTTGAGTCATGTCAGCTTGAATGGATGTATTAATATGCATGATTTAAATTGGGGATTTACTGGAGATCAACTGTCGCATATACCCAGTGTTAGTATACCTCATGGATCTTCCCTGGGAGAACAGCAGTTGCCAAATGAACAACCAAAGCGTTTGCTAGAGAACCTTAACTGTGTAGGCTGCCCAAATATAAAAAAGGTGTTTATTCCTATGGCACAAGGTTTCCTTTTGTCATCATTAAACCTTTCCCTGTCTGCGAATTTGAAGGAGGTTGATATAGCTTGTTACAACTTGTGCGTTCTCAATTTGAGGTATTTTCTTTAGCAATATGATTTCGTAGGTTAATGTTGTATCAATGGCTTTATTTTCATGATCATAGTTGTTACTTAATTATGTTCTCTTGTTCAGCAATTGCTGTTCATTGGAATCATTGCAACTGGAATGTCCAAGATTAAGTAGCCTCTTTCTTCAGGTATTCTTGCATCTTCAATTTGGCATTTTCTTTGCTGGCTTTTTAATTGTTGTAGTGGTAGCTTTGCTGCAAAAGTGTTCTTTCTAGTTGGTCTTTATCATTTTGCTTGTGCTTTTTTTCCCCTGTTGAGGTAGTAATAGTTTTTTACCTTAGCATGAAGGATATGCAAACTGTACAACCATTACAAATGTCAGTCCCCTTCCTACCTTGTAGGGACTTTATGAGTTATATCAATGATTCAACTTCATTTACAATTTCCTTTTTACACCAAAGACTCATCCATTTAGGATAGGAGGATCCTCGTTGGTCTATTTTACAAAACATTCTCGTCTGCCTCTGGTTCAGTAGGTTGGTATGGAGAATATGCATACCCTTAAGCTTGATATTCTGTAGAGAGAACTTGAGCTCCTAATCAAGTCGCTAATGGGATTGTATTGTAAGATCTAATAGCTAGCTGCATATTGTCTTAGGAGTACTCAAATTAACACAGTGGTCTACTAAAATAACAAGTAATCCTAATACTCTTCATGGTCTTCCTAGGAATTCATGTGGATAGATAATAAACATTTTTCAAATTTGGAAGTGTTAGAAGTCCTTAGGGATGGCATGTAGTTTGGGGGCATCGTGCCTATATTTCTTGGAGCATGATGTACTTGTGTTAAAATTACTGAAATGAGAATTTGAACTCTCAACTGATGCTTATTTGCTTGAATATTGGAACTGCAAGTGAGAACTGAAGTCTTAGTTTTTTTTTTCTTTAGAAGTTTTTGCTTTCTCTGAGCTGTATTTCCGTTGTTGCTTCTATCATTACACGCCTCGGACTTACCTCAAAGACATGCCACTTTCTAGTGTAGAGCTCGTGAAATCGATTGCCTTTCTTTCCATCATGTCTTGTTAAAAACTACTTTGATGAACTCCCTTGAAAAATCGTTGGCACACCCGGAAGGTGCTTGTGCAATTGAAATTCTTCTGACACAATTGTGATGTGGAGTTATTCTGTACTCTTGCTTTTGTTGTCCTACAGTCCTGCAACATTGATGAGGAAGCTGTTGAAGCTGCCGTATCACGATGTACGATGCTTGAGACGCTTGACGTTCGTTTTTGTCCCAAGGTCAGGAGTACTTTTGATGTTAAGAATATGCCCTGTATTGATTTTTGTGTATCATTTTATTGATACAAACAAGGGCTCTTTTGTGAATTTGCTGATAATCCTTTTTTCCACTTAAACAGATTTGTCCACTGAACATGACGAGGTTGCGGGTTGCATGTCCCAGTTTGAAACGCATCTTCAGCAGCCTAGTCCCATCATGAGGCAAAATGAAATATTTGATATGTTTGTGTAGGCTGGCTAGGGACATAATATTTGACTACAGAGGTTCATATTTTATGTATAGTTAGCTATTTATGTTGCTGTGATTGGTGAAACGTACAGCGAGCTTCATACATGTAACACCTTAATGTTTTGGTGTTGGCTTTCACATTTTATGATTTGGTTAGCGCACTTAATGCAACTTTATTCAGATCTCATGGATGAAGAAAATAAACTGGAGCCTTGTAAAGGGAAATATTAGTTAATAGTGGCCTGCTTGCCCTTTTCAGTTAATGGGAAAAACGCAGGTTGCCAGGCTCAAGTGTGTAAATTTTGGTTGCCCCTAAAAATAAGGTTACAAAATATAGCCCAAAAATAGAGTAGTCAGTCGGCTCATGTCTTTGGGATGCAAAAAGTAATCTCTGCGTTCCCTTTTTTTAGCCTAAGCTTATTTCGCTTATAGTTTGTTTGATACCATTACAATATTATTGATACTCAATTTTTATCGACTTATATTTCATTTGGGTTGTTATTTGATTAAGTAAATGTTTTCAAAACTAATTTCCTATATATATATATATATATATATGTAAGCTATTTAATTTTATCTAATTAATCATATTTAATACTCATATTTTATAATAGAAATATTATTTTTGTTCTTGTAGCTATGTACTTTTATTAATTGTTAATTTGAAATAACGATTTTTGTATATTATTTATGTTTGTTTAGTATCTAATATATAAATATAATTTAATGAAGCGTGTATTTCTTTTATATGGGAAGTTATTATTTTACATGATAAATATTCATCTATTTTCTATTTAATATATGTAGTATTTTATTAATTAGATTGTAATCTTTTCATTTTGCTCCAAATTATTTAAGTTATACCTATTTCCCGTCCAAATTTATTCCAGTTTTAGCCAACTTAAACCAAATGTGGCCTAGTTATATATTCCAATTTTAATCTCATCCGTTCATTTTGTATTGATCAATGACCGTGACTTAATCTCCATCCTCTTTCCTATTCAATTAACCAAATCCCTAAGGGTCGGTTTGGAAAGCCACCGGATAATTGGAATTGGTGCAACTACCAGCATAGTAATTACACAACATAGTAATTAGGTTGACCTGTTTGTTTGCCATAATGTAATTACAAATGCGCTGTTTGATCGCACAATTGCAATAATAAGATTATATTAAATTTTAAAATTATAATTAGTTATCTAAAATAAAAAATTTATATTAGACAAATAAGAGACTTTATAAATGAAAAATAATCAAATATTTAAGATATATATTATCTTTTGAAAATATTTAATCAACAAACATATGTTTTGAACTACTCCTCCATCCCAATTAGTTGATCACTTTCCTTTTTACGCATAATAAAAAATCATAAATAAGATAATTTTACTAATTCACCTCTTAAGAAACTTCTTGAAATTTTTACAAATAAATGTGAACACTTTCAAAAAGAATTAATTGTAAGGGTAATATATGAAAAATTTAATCAATACTTTCTTGATTTAGTAAGATGATCAACTAATATGGGACAACTATTTTTAGTAAGATGATCAACTAATATGGGATGGATGGAGTAATATTATAAAAAAAAATTGTTTTATATTTTTCAAATTAGTATATATTTGTTGTAAAATATGAATAATATACTACAAGAAATATAGACAAAGATATATGGGGAGTAGAATGTAGAGATCATCTTATTCAAATGTCTTCATGTCTCATGTGTGTATTTTACAATGGTGAATGAACAACCCTATTTTAGGTTGAGAAATCATTCCAAAAGTCACCATATTAAGTATCATAATAAATAGATACATTCTTATCCAAAAAGGTTCATAAAACCTAGGGAATACACATAGATGATAAGTATAAGTTTATGGATAAACTCAATGGACAATCCATTTAGTCCAATGAATTTATAACACTCCCCCTTGGATGTCCATGGATAATGTGCCTCGTTAAAACCTTACTAGGAAAAACCCAGTGAGAAAAAGGCTAGTGAAAGAAAAAAAGTACACACATCTCATAATACGCTTTGAGTGTTGCCTCATTAAAAACTTTACCAGGAAAATTCAATTGGGACAAAAGCATGGTTAAGAAAAAGAGTACAACGCGTATTTCACTTCCCCTGATGAAACCTTTACTTGATATCTCGGAGATGACGCATTCCAATCTTATATCTCAACTTTTCAAATGTTGATGTTGGCAATGTCTTAGTGAATAAATCTGTAAGATTATCACTTGAACAGATCTATTGAACTTCTATCTCACAATTTTATTGAAGATCATGTGTGAAGAAGAACTTTGGTGAAACGTATTTTATCCAGTCTTCTTTGATGTATCCTCCCTTCAATCGAGCTATACATGCACCATTATCTTCATACATGATGGCTGGAATACCCCATTTCAAAGAGGAATTACACAGTTCTCGGCATCTGCATAATCAATAATCTCTATGTGCACCAATTGCACTAATACATGATATTTTTAAATCATTTTCATATGATCGGAATTAATATCTTTCCTTTTTTAAATAATCTTACAACCATTGAGGTACTCAATGAAATTGCTTTAAGACCTTTTAAATTCTTCAAGGATTTTCATATAACCTTCATCATCTAGCTAGACATGACAATCAGTCATTACACATATTCAAGCATTTCATCAATTGTCATACTGAAACAAGCCTCATAGCATCCACCATAGGAGAATATATCTCCATTTAATAATGTCAGGACTTTTGCGAAAATTCTTTATGCCCCAAGGCACAAACCGTACTTTATATCTTACGGTTATACTTTCACATAATGATTCATTTGTACCCTACTTGACATTATATCTTGACCCATGGACTATAAGTCCAAAACATCACTTTTAAAAGTGAAGCATACTTTATTTGAATTGTGCATTTCATTTGGCCAATCATTTATATGTCCACATTATATGACAAATTTGAATTCAAGATCCTCTTCATCATCTGTAGCATTGAGCGCTACTTCATATCAAAAATACCGTCGACGGTCTTTTGACTCAATTCCAATACGACATAATTTATCGAGATCTCTTCATATTTCATCATTTCAGGTACCTGAACCTTTGTCAAGATTTTTATGAAGTGTTATGTCATCGTGCTCCTTTTAAAGCACTTGCCTCATTATCATGACCATCTTGATTATTTGCTCCTCTCCTTCCTTAAGAAGTTTTTCATTTGGAATCGATTGGTCTATCACGCTTCATGCGTACCATAAACTTTGTCCCTTAAGAACTTCTCACTGGCATTTGCAGCTGGATTGCAAATTCATTTGGCAATTAATTTGCAACATTATGCAAATGAATTATCTCTTGAACTTCAAATTCACTTTTTTACGAGGATCTAGATAATTCATCTCATAATTTTTAGCTGTCAATCATCTCTTCCCCTAATGTTAGAAAATCTAACATTCACCCCAACCTCACTTGGGAATCCATCTTTGTGCGTGGTGGAGCAATTAAATCAGATATCGCACATTCAAACTTTAGATGAAAATTATTTGGTTCCTGACCCTAAACTAATTTTGATGGGGAAACCTTGTTGGCTTGATACATACATGTGTCGCTACATGTTAAATAAACTCATCGCATACCAAATTTTATTTGAGAGTTTCGTTCTCATACCCAAGGTTTAGCTATAATTGGAGGCATACAATTTTTCCTAAACCAACCAGCATTATCAATATAATTTCATAGTTTGAAATTGTGCTCTTAATTTAACAATTAGAGTAGACAACCTTACAAAAATCAATTTGTAAGATGACAACAAAGCACATGTGACCATCCCATAGATGCATTTATCATATAGTTGCAAACGGTCCACATGACAGGTGAACGGGTCCATATTCAGCTTTTTATATGTTTCAAAAATCTCAGGGAATACAATCCCAACCTTAACTGGTATAATGATACAATGATCATTTTATCATGAGAACAAGCAACACAAGAGAATTATTGAAGAGTCTTTTATTTCTTCATCATAAAGTCACATGAATTCTCAGTTACTTTTGCATCACATTTGAACCGGAATGGCCAACCAGTCATGCCAACTGGTCTTTGTTTTTCTCAAACCTCCTATAGAGGTGAGTTGCGTCATATATCATTTTTCTCAAACCTCCCCTAGAGGTGAGTAGTGGCATATATTCAACCCATAATGATTTATCACATCTTGATCCATTCTCTTTTTGAATGATCGAGCATTCACAATGCTTATCACAAGTCACATTCTCTTCAAGGAATGAACTAATCATTTATATGTGCTTTATAAATTTTCATTACAAGCACATTGTCATGTCTTTGAAATTCAACATTTTTGTATGACCCACCTCAACATCACTTTGAAAGTCAAGTGTACCACCACTTTATCTTCCTTTCTTTTAATGGAGGATTTTTATATTATTAGGCCGCACAATAGCCACACGTCCAATGACCTTTCATACCATATGATGATAAGAATTACCTTCACATTTTGAAGGACCATTTCCTTTTATAATTACCTCAATGATAACTATTATAATTATTTCCCTCAACGCCCTTATTCATATATTCAATCACTTGTCTTATTTCATACTTACTATTCACTACTACCATATTCATATGATAGAATGGAGCAATTGGACGGATTTCAAACTTATCATGTATTGCTACCACATTGGCCTCAGGGAATGAAGCAAATTCAACGGGACGAATTTCATGGCTTTTCATCAAAGCCTTAGTCATCATTATATCATCGCTATGGTGCATTGACTCAAACTCAATGCCTTACCCATATAAGGCGTGTTAGGCCATAATTCTACAGGACTCGAACCCAATCCTTATCATCATGGTTCATCAAAACTTAAATTGATGTCTTACCCTCTTGGTGCGATAGAAATGAATCTACTGTCTTACCCTCAAACGTTTTTCATTATGGTGCATCCAGACTTTACCTGATGTCTTACCTTTTTGGTGCGATGAGACTTGAATCCACCGTCTTACCCTTAACCAATGGTATAATAGACCGAAGTACAACATGACTCACCCTTTGAATCTTTCAGAATAATCAAAATAATATTTAAATTCATGCTACTAAAACTTTATACCTTCTTCCATTTAAGAAATTTTGTAGAGCATGTCATATTCAACCAGTAGTAGTATATGTCTTTGGTTCCTGGTCAATGTTAGCAACCGAACACTATTCTATTCTAAATCATAAAAAGATTCTAGAAAATACATACTTGATTTTATGCATATTATACCTTGATTCCAGTAGTTATCATTTTTTCTTCTTGATTCTCATAACAAGATCAACCAAAACATGAGCTAAAAAAAAAACTAAAACTCAATCTCAATTGGCTAGAGTCTCGTGCTGATAACGTGTTGTAAAATATGAATAATATACTACAAGAAATATAGACAAAGATATATAGGGAGTAGAATGTAGAGATCATCTTATTCAAATGCCTTCATGTCTCATGTGTGTATTTTACAATGGTGAATGAACAACCCTATTTATAGGTTGAAAAATCATTCCAAAAGTCACCATATTAATTGTCATAATAAATAGATACATTTTTATCCAAAAAGGTTCATAGAACCTAGGGAATACACATAGATGATAAGTATAATTAGTTTATGGATAAACTCAATGGACAATCCATTTAGTTCAATGAATTTATAACAATATTAATTAAATTAATAATAAAAACTGAAAGTAAAAGATGAACATCATAAAATACATGTTTACAAATAGGTTAACATTATAAATATAATATCATAAATTATGAAATATTTGACAAAAAAAATAATCTATCAAGTCTAACTAAAAAATAAATGACTTTCTATATGAATATCAAGTCAATATGACTAAAGCAAATGAAATTCAAAATATAACAGAAGTTCTAAATTCGAAAAGAAATTTAATGTAATATTCTTATGTCAAATTTCAACATAACATACATATATAAATGCGATTTATAAAAAAAGATAAGCGTAAATCTATAACCTTATTTAACAATGAATTTTCCTTCAATTTAAAAATTAAAATACTAATAAACTTATATTAATGAAAAAAAATAAACATAAAAAAAATCGCATGGAATCACAATAAGTAAATGTTGAGAATAAGAAGGAAATGAAATACAAATATTATAAAATAAAAAGTATACTTTTAGAAATAAAAATAAAAAAGAATTTAAATAATAGAACTAAAAATAAATTAAAACAAAAAAATAAAAAGTAATCAGCTTATATGGTGTGTTTGGTAGGAAGGAAAATATTTTCCTGGAAAACAAGTAGATTTCTGACTTACTTTCTCATGTTTGGTTGGTGACTAAAGAATATTTTCCAGAAAATATTTTTATTGTTTAGTTGGTGAATGAAAACCAATTTTCAGAAAAATATCTTTTAATTTTTGCTAAAGAATAGAAAATAATTTTTTACTCCGATGTAAGCCTCGATAATCAATCTAGGATATGAACCCAACATTCGAACTTGGACACAACCACAATGACCTATACGGAATCTGTCTCTGAGATCTGACCCAGGACCTACCTCGACTTCTAACCCAAGATCCGACATTCGAATTGAGACTGGATATCCGACCCAAGACCTAACCCTGACACCTGAACTTGAACATGATCAATCAATTCAAAATTCGACTCCAACACTCATTGAGACTAGACTTCCATATCAAGACCTGACATCCCGCAACCGATGCGAGACCAAAGATTCGACTTTCAAATTGAGATTTTGTCCCAACTTTTGAATCGGGATCCAACCACCACCGATTCAGAACCTCACTTTCAAACTAAGATTACAAAATTATTATTTTTTTGCGCTGGGAAGGGGGTGTGAGGGGTCGGGGATAGGATGACAAAAAAACAAAACTTTTAAAATTTAAAAATATTTTAAAAATCAAGCTTTTAAGTTTTTTTTGTTGTAAAAAAATGATTTTTAATTTTTTTTTGGGTAGGGATGGAGGTGGTAGGGGGTTGGGATAGGTGTGGGTTAAAGAAAAAAAATTAAAATTTTTAAAATTATAATCTTTTTAGGGGGTAGGGTGGTCAGGGGTTGAGGATTGAGTGGGGTAGAAAAAAACTTAAATGTTTTAAATTTGAATTCAAAAATAAAATTTTAAAATGTTAATTTTTTTTATTGGCTGGGGCTGATTTGGTCGGTAGGGGATAAAAAAGTAATTTTTTTAAAAAAAGAATTTTTTAAATTTTAAATATTTTTCTTGGATAGGAAGGGTTGGGTACAGTGTGGGGTAAGAAAAAATAAAATAAAATTGTAATTTGAGGTTGAAAGAGAATTTTGGAAAATGTTTTACCTAATTTTTGGAGGGAAGTCAATTTCCTTAAATTGAAGAAAAATAAGTTTATCAGAAAAACATTTAAGCCAACCAAATATGAGAAAATTGGATAACATTTTCCGAAAATTTTCCCCTTCATACCAAACATATCCATAATTACACACTTTTGATTACGACTCTCAAGTTTTACTTTTCTGTATTCTTGGCTATTTTGTTTTACTACTGATTTTTGAACTTGGGGCATCACTCTTTAATTTTTATTTGCTGCTTAACGGGTTAGTATTACTCATCATAGTAGTTTTATTTCTTACATACGATGTAATTTTTATATCTCTATTTGTTTAAAGGAGGGTTAGTATTACTCATCATAGTAGTTTTATTTCTTACATACGATGTAATTTTTATATCTCTATTTGTTTAAAGGAGGGTTAGTATTACTCATCATAGTAGTTTTATTTCTTACATACGATGTAATTTTTATATCTCTATTTGTTTAAAGGAAGCATACATCATGTCAGTCCCTATAACTTTCTGTGTAGTATGTTTTGTACTTTCCGAATGTGTTCTATTTGTTTGCTTTGATCGATGTTGCCAAATTTTGATTGATACTCTTTCCGTCCCCAATTATTTGTCCACTTTTGAATTGACACATCTATTAAGAAAACAATGATTGACATAGTGAGTTTATCATTTTACCCCTATTAATTATGAAGGGGTGAATTAAAAATTTAAGATTTTGAAGAAGTTCTACATTTTTCAAAGTAATTAATTGAGGGTATAATAGGTAAAAAAAAATTGTCCTTTCTTGATTTGTCAAAATGGACAAGTAATTAGAGACAACTAAAAAAGGAAAAGTGGACAAATAATTAGGAACAGAGGGAGTAATTAGTATGCTTTGTTTGTTTGCCAATAGATACCGTAATTACATTACTACCTCCGTCCACTTTTAATTGTCATAGTTTCATTTTTAGAGTCAAACTATAAAAACTTTGACTAACATTTTATGATTTATTTTTTCATCATATTGTATTTTTCATATAGTTTTTGAATATCTATATTTTTGTTTGAAATATCGAATTAATGTAATCTAATTCAACTTTGCAAATTAGTCAAATTTGATTTTCAAAAAGCGTAACATGACAAATAAAAGTCGACAAAGGGAGTAATAAATACCCCCCTCTGTCCCTAATTACTTGCTCACTTTTGAATTGACACACCTATTAAGAAAATAGTGATTGACATAGTGAGTTTACCATTTTACCCATATTAATTATGAAAGGATGAATTAAAAATTTAAGATTTTGAAGAAGTTACACCTTTTTCAAAGTAATTCATTGAAGGTATAACAAGTAAGCAAAATTTATCTTTTCTCAATTTGTCAAAATGAACAAGTAAAAAATAATAATTGAACAAGTAATTAAAAACAGAAGGAATATATGTTTTGTATTCTTGCATAGTGTTAATTTTTGTGTTTCCTCTATGTTTGGCAGGGATTGAACTTAAAATCAAAATTCAAAGGTGAGAAGAGTTCGCAAGGGATGAGGGCTTTTTGTACGTGATTAGTCTTATCTAGGAGTTTTAATAATCTTGTGTATTATTATTTCACTAGTAAAATTATCTGTGCTTTGTGCGGATATTTAATATCACGAAATTTATAAAATAATACTTAAAATTTATCAGTTATTAAAACTTAAATACTATATTATCTTACATACAAGATTACGTAGTAACAAACATTAATAATGTAAAGGAATATGTTAATTATAACATCTTGTTATTTATCCTTCAACCAATCATCTTTAATTTAATTTTATAATTTATCATTTTCCTTTCGGGAGGTGTTACTATTTGATATTTTTGGGGAATCAAATGAACATCAACTGGAGATATTAAATTTTCTAATAAATAAACAATCGTTGGTGAAGGGATAAATAAATTTTAAAAGGATGAAAAAAGTGAACAAATATTCTAATTCTAACGTGTAGAAAGTTCAGCCCTACCTTTTGCTTTACATATATCATTTTAAAGTTCCTCATTGAAATGTATCATAAGTAATTATTTAAATGAAAAATTAAAGGGAGAATGTATCATATTGGACAACAATTCAACTTATTATATATACTTGAAAGGGAAAAATATTACACAAAACTATTTAGTTTGTTTGGGTGTTTTTTATAAATTAACATACCACACTAATGAAGTTCAATTTGAAACTACACTTCTATTCCAATCGTAGTGTCGAGAAACACATCTATTACTTCAAGAAAAGTATTTACAACTTGGAGTAAACTTGAGAATCTGTCCATACTTCATATTGAATATGAGCAATTAATTTATTGTGTAGTTATCCATGTCTTTGGGATTAAAAGAGGCTCAAATCTAGTCATATTCCTCTATAGGTCATCCGGTACATCCTTAAACCCATGTCAAAAGTTTATTAATTTTTGTCTTCTTTTCCTGGTTCACTTCGCACATCAAGGTGCGATAAATTTTTTAAGGTCTTTATGTCCTTACAATGGCATACCAAATTAGAATTTTGTCTTCAAGAGATGGTATTAATTTTTTTTATTGTACCTTCAACAATTTCAGTAGAAAAAACTTGTGTGAATACTCAATTGACATGTGTTATTTAATCTGTACTAACAAATACTTATAACAATAACTTTGCAGAAATATAAACAACAAAGTTTAAAACATGTACTCAAAAATATCAATTAATAACATAAGCATAAATTAATGTCCGTAAAAAACCATACCAGGATCTGTAACAATAGGATGAAACATAAAGGAAAAAATCGAGCTCATTGAATGCATAGTGTCCTCTTAAGGAAATTATTCCCCTCTAGTACCCGAGGTTTAAAGGAATAGGTCATCTCAGGATAGAACGATTATATTCACCAGTGTATTGATACAAAAACAATGGTGTAGTGAGCCACTCAATAGGAGCGAAGTACACGAATATTTAATTGTGCAGAAGAAGAAGAATTTCAAAATTTTCATTGTTTTAAAATGAGAGGAAATCCCTCTATTTATAGACAACAAAGGGTAGTGTGGATAAATGTTTATAGTGCCTTACCAGAAATGTCACCACTCTTTGGAAAAGTTACAACCCTTCGGAAAGGTCACAACCTTTCATAAAAGTCACAATTTTTCATAAAAGTCGCAATTCTTCATAAAAGTCGCAACTCTTCATAAAAGTCACAACTTTCCATAAAAGCCACAACTTTTCATGAAAGGGGAAGACTAATTTTGGAAATATTAACTCTCTCTAAATAAAAATAATTTAGATTGTTTAAATGGGAGGGGCTTATGTGCAATTTGGGTTCATTTATTGTTTCAAAGTTGTATTTGTTTATATTAGAAACCATGCTTATATAAATTAATGGTTGAGTTAATTGACTATATTTACAAATTTCATTGTAAAGAAAGTTTGCCAGTCATAACCTTTGGTATGCCTAAAATTTAGTATTCAGATATTATTTTAACGTGTATCGTCGAACTGAAATTATTTTAATGTGTATTGTCGAACTGAAACCTACTATTAAATATGTAAGTTAGATAATTTTCAATGTGTCTATTTTGCAATAACCATTTTTAATGATTTTAGCTTTATAAACTTGTTAACATACTAATAAATATGATTTACGAAATCTCAATTTGCATTCTCACCATGTTTAATACAATTACTTTATAAAAGCATGATAATTGTTCGTATCGAAGCACGTTCATTATTTAGATATCATGAATTATAAATTATTTTATTTCAGTTGCAACATATTAATTAGAAAAGTTTGTTTGGCTGTGGTTATTTCTAGAAGCACTTTTTTAAAAAATAGCTTTTTTGAAAAATGTGTTATGAAAAAAAAAAACAATGTGCGTTTGACTAATTCATTTGAAAAATGCTTTTAATAAGCAAATTATATTTGACTAATCTTTTTTATGAAGTATTTTTTGACATTCAAATTACGAAAAAGGGCAAGTATCAATGTACTTTTAATATTAAAATTATTTTATAGAGAAACTATTTTAAATATCTTTTTACAAAATGTTTAGTTAAATTAAAATGAACATATTTAAATTTTCAATCAATATACATACATAAATAAATAAAATATTACTAATATAATATTAACATAAAAATTTAAATATAATTAAAAATATCAAGAAAAATAAATTTAAAAATCATTCCATAAATTAAATCCTTACATACGAAAAAATAAATAATTTCCTTCATATTTTTGATCCTATAAAAATGTTGTTACCTTTATTTCTAATTCTGTAAAGTAATAGGAGTAATATATAAAATATAAAATAATAATATATAAACATAAAATAAAAAAATTATTATATAAAAATAAAATATAAAATTCTTGAATGAAACTTAACCAAACTTATGAGATATGTTAATTAATTAATAATTAATAAGACATTGATAAATATGTAAATATGGAAGGTCTATTTTAGTCTTCAAAAAAAACTTCCACTTCTTATTTTGCTTTTTTTAAGAAGTAGATATTTTTAGCTTTTTCTAACCTTAGAAAAACTACTTCTGCTTTCATTTAAAAACAGGTTTAAAGATCTGCCTAACACTTGATTTTTCAAAAAGAATATTTTTGACCTCCCAACAACAATGTGAAACATGCTCTCAATGTCCAATTAGCTTGTGTGTATTATAGAAGCTTTCAAATCTTGGTCCTGTCTTCAATTGCTTTCCATGTAAGCTATCAATAAAGTCCTGTCAAATGTCAATACATGCACATGACTTTTGGGTTGCAGTTAAGAGTATTGATGTTAATCCCTTATTTCGTTCTTGCACTAAAGATGTTAAGATTGATCTCACAGTTGAATTTCCCACTTCAAAGGATCAAGTGGCATAACAAGGCTTGTCTGTAAATCTCATTTTTTGCCTGATGTTTATCTTCCTTCCGATAGAATCGATTTTCTAAACTCAACGAATGAGTTAATGTGCGTTCGTCCATGTTTATGGGTAATTCAGAGTTAACTCTTGCAATAAATTTAAGAGTGTATTGGAAGCTATTCAATAGAGATATAAAACAAAACTAACTACATACTATGAATGACCTGCATCAATTAAGAGAGTAAAGAGCAACCCCATCTCTGCCCATCAACTCATGAGCAATACAAAAACATTTACCTGATCAAGAAAGAGGCTTTCGTATTTACAGTATAGATTCCAGTTGCTTCAGCTCAGGGTCCAGTCTCTCGGGTGCTACGTCTTCCTCACCAGCAAAAAAATATGAATCAGCTACAGACTTTCCCTTTTCAAGCACATCAGCTGGGACGGTTTTAAGAAGACTGAAGAAAGAAAAGGGAAAAAATAATCCATATTTAACTACTAGGCAAAAGCCGCAACTCGTTCAGATTAAACTAGATAACTATGCAGGGATAATTGAGATTTAAAGAATCACTGAGATTGAAAGACATTATTTATTATTTGGATAGAGAAGAAAGGATATAGGGAATTCATAACCCAATTGATTTGGGAATGACACGATATTGATTGATTGGTTATCACCAAGGCAAGAAAGATAGAAGTATGACCTGTCCAATGCATTTAAGGCAGTAACAATTTGTGCCTTCATTGAGTCAATTGAGGCCCCTGGATCCTTTCTTGATGCACGCAAAAGCAACGAGTCAAGTCCTTCCAATGCACTGCATGAAAGAATAAAAACACAAATGACATCACGTGTGAGTAAAAATACAAAGTTGACATGCAATGATGGTCCAATTTGCATTTTGGTTAAAATTGGTCCCTTTTGTTTACTGATGTTTATACTAAAACCATGCTCCTCTCGTCATCAATTTGAAGGTGTTCCATCTGGCAGTGTAGAATAATAATATCATATTCGTGACATGATCTTTTGCAGCCAACCTTGCCCAAGAAAATAAGTCAGGAAGCTTACAGGAACAAAATCAATTATGAAACTCTCTCTGAGAGGAAGACCTAGAGAAATCATCAGTGTTCCAAGGACATTCTAAAATTTTCTTACATCTACCCAGTAGACTGATCAACCTGTGCAGGCTACTGCAAATTTTAATATATATCCTTAACTGCAAAGCTATAATGTTACTGCATTACGTTATATTTAAACAGCATTGTTCAGGTTGACAGTTGAATAAACGATGTAGTACCTCAGACACTGATCAACATCACTGAAAGCTGATTTACCATTGCCACCATCAGCTGCGTATTGTGCTACCTGAAATTGAATGAGAAGATAAGAGAATTTTTTCAGGAGTTGATCATCTAATTGTAGTAGGAAGAAGCCTAAGTATTTCTCTGTACAACAACCAATAGACTAGTTAAGAAAAAGAAATTACAAACTACACAACTAAATGAAAAGAAAAATGAATATATAACTTCAGTGCAATGCCATTTTCAAACCAAGCAACAAGATATATTTAAAAATTTGGAGCTTTTTCTTTTTTTATGTACCCAGATTTTTTTCTTTTCTTGGTAACTAAAATTTGAGCATTCGGGATATTTTTCCCTTGATTTGATAGACAGATGATAACCTGTCAAAAATGCTACTTGCAATGGTATTTTGTTAACTGACTCTCTAATTTGAATATTTGGCTTGGACTTCTGTAGCTGGCTTAAATGATATCAAATGTTCATATTAGCACCGTGCAGCAGATATGGCATAGCAGACCACTTGCAGATAAATGAAAAAATTCTTGCTTTTTTCTCTTCGAATCATTTCAAGTTCCTCCTATACTGCCTACGAGATAAAAAATTGTCTCAAAATGTTTAAAATCATCGAACATCCCTAGTTTTCACTCATCCTTAAGATGTATAGCATGCTCCAAGACCAGAATGGAACATTCATAAGTCTAAACCAAGTAAATCAGCTTCATACATTCCTAGTTTTGAAAAAAGCTGTACAGAAACGGATAATTATCAACCGTTAGATAATGTCATTCATAGAGTTGAGAGTGAGGTGTGGGAGAACCTTAACTTACTGCTCGAATATTGACACGAAGAGATGATGCAGGACCAGAACGCAATATATTCCGGCAATCTCCATATTTAGGTTGATCAACCTCCAAAGATTTCTCTATAAAATGCCAAAAGATAATGTAAATATCATGCTGTGAAATCTTACAATAAATTTTTTTAAGCTTAACCATACACTGCAAATATCTAGCACTACTCAGTAAAATGAGGCAACTTGCAAGAACCTAGAATTATCTTCCAGTGACGTACACATGATTTTCCATATGCACTGTCGACATTTAAAGAAGTGAATAAATTAATATAACAATGCCATATTTTAGAAAAATAAATTCAAGTACACTACTACACCTTTGGAGTTAATGTTAAGTTAAGAGGCGTGGAGACATACTTTGGAGGCTAAAAGGTTGAGGTTGAGCCGGACCAAGACAGAATAGGTGGAGTGCAAATTCAATGATGTGATGCATGAGGTAAGCATGGAAGTGAGGCTTGACACACAAAATATCCCCAAGCGAGATAGATTCAAGTATCTTGGATCTATACTTCAAGGGAGCAAGGACATCAACGATGATATCACACATCGTATCGGTGTGACATGGATGAAGTGAAGGCTTGCCTCTAGAGTCTTGTGTGATAAAAGGGTACCGCTGGAACTCAAAGGTAAGTACTGTAGCATGGTGGTTCGACCAACATTTTTGTATGGGACTGAATGTTGGCTAGTCAAGAACTCTCATGTCCAAAAGATGCATGTTGCAGAGATGAGAATGTTGCGGTGGATGTTTGGTCAGTGGATGTGTGGCCATACTAGGTAGGGGTGGGCATAAATACCGAAAAATCGAACCGAACCTAACCAAACTAATTCGGTTCGGTGTCGGTGTTATTTTTTCAAAAATTCGATTCTTCGGTTTGGTGTAAAGGTCTCAGAACTTCGGTGCACCGAAGAACCAAACTTTTATTGAAAAAAATATAAAATAATAATAATATTTATATATTATTTATGGGCATTCTCTTAACTAAAAATAAAAAGTCAACTAACAATTAAATCATTCATGAACAAATCAAAATAACAACAAATGTATAATTCAATATTTAACTTCAAATATTAGTTCGCAAGAGGAACCAAAACATATTTTTATTTTTTTCAAAAATTCGATTCTTCGGTTTGGTGCAAGGGTCTCAGAACTTCGGTGCACCGAAGAACCGAACTTTTATTGAAAATAAAATAAAATAATAATAATATTTATATATTATTTATGGGCATTCTCTTAACTAAAAATAAAAAGTCAACTAACAATTAAATCATTCATGAACAAATCAAAATAGCAACAAATGTATAATTCAATATTTAACTTCAAATATTAGTTTGCAAGAGGAACCAAAACATATTTTTATCAATGTACGTTATGTAAAGGAACCCGTCTTCGTCCTTGTTTTTCTGGAGAAGTAGTTGGAGGCACAATGCTCTTGACAAAGATGAATAGTCTTTTAGTTAGCACAATAAGTGTTCTATGGCGAGACACATCATTTCTTAACATACTTTTAAATTTTAATTATCTTATACTTTGATTTTGTCCTCATTTTATTTTTCATTCGAACCGAAAAACCAATTTAAAAATACCTAACTAAACCGAACCGAACCAAATTAGTTTGGTTTGGTATATGGTGCACACTTTTCTAAAACAGAAAATTGAAAAACCGAACGCCCACCCCTAATACTAGGAGTGATAAAATTAGAAATGAGGATATCCGGGATAAGGTGGGATTGGCCTCCGTGGTGGATAAGATGAGATAAGCGAGACTGAGATGGTTTGGACATGTGAAGAGGAAATGCATAGACGCACCAATGAGGAGGTACAAAAGGTTGGTTATAGAGGGAACGAGGAAAGGCAGAGGTAGGCCGAAGAAGTATTGGGGAGAGGTGAAAGACATGATATAATGCAACTTCAGGTTACCGGGGATATGACCCTAGATAAGAGGGTGTGGAGGGTATGTATTAGGGTAGAAAATTAGTAGGTAGTGTAATGTTGTCTTGCATAGGGTGGCTGGTGTTTGCAATGGTACTAGTTGTATTATTGTACTTCTTTTGTTTTATTTTTATTTTTATCATTGTTTATTATTGTTTTCTTAATAATCTACCCTAGTATGTTGTTTATGGAGTTTGGATTATCACATGATTTAACTGTTGTTTTGGCTCCTCTCTGGTGGACTTTTACATTATTTCCTTGTTATTTGCCAAATTCTCCTCAATCTTCATTGTCTCCTTTATACCGGGATTTGTTACACTTGAGCCGAGGGTCTTTCGAAAACAGTATCTCTACCTCCACGAGGTAGTGGTAAGGTTTGCATACATTCTACCCTCCTCAAACCTTACTTGGGGAATTTCACTGGTATGTTGTTGTTTGTTGTTATTGTACTACTACACCTCTCCTCGGAGTTCTCATTTTTTAAGACGTGTCCAAAATTAACTCACTGGAAATATTAAAAAATGTTCTTTTTCTATAAAATACCAAATAGTTACTCAAAAGCTCATCATTAAAGAAACTTGTGATTTTGAGGTTGGAAAAGACTTTTGAATATATATGCTCTTCGTATTGCATCATGATCATTCAGATGATATTTTTGAATTGGTAATATTTTCCATAAAGGTAAAAGTTAATATCAACAGGTATACTACACCATAAAATTATCAGTCCCCCAAAAAAGTAGGCCGATTACAAAAGGATCCTATCTGTTAAAATACTTATAAACTGTGAACATCAAAAATATCTTCAGTTTGTATTAACAATTTCTGTTTACACCAAAAATAATGGAGGGCTAGGCAATTCATCATGATCTTCTGGGTGTCACAATGTTTTCCTCAAAACATCTCTGATTTCTCTTTGTCAAAACTGACCACCAAATAAAGCTGAGACGATCTACTATCTCTCCTCCCTGTTAGTTGCATTGCCATCACTGTTCCAACAGTTAGCGCTTCCTTTATTCTTCTTGGCATCATCCACTAAATTTTCCTCAAGTTGATCAAATTTTTCCATAGTCGATATGTCCATTTACAGTGCAAAAAAAAAAGGTGGTTAATTGTCTCTACTTGTTCATTACAAAGATAGCATCTGAGCATAGTTGCATTCCTCTCTTGCTCAAGTATTTCATTTGTCAGAACCTTTTCTGTAGTAAAAAGCCATGTGAAACAAGCTACATCGTAAGGAATTTTCATTACCAGATCATTTTCCATAGAGAACAAGCCACTTGATTGTTGGAGCTAGTGAGATATCTGTAAGAAGACTTTAAAGAAAACTTCCCTTTTGCTGTGACAATGTCAAACTAATCTATCCATCTCTTCTGAAAAACCATTTAACTGAGATAGAATGTGGAGGAAATCTGCCATCTTTTCCATCTCTCAATTATTCTAAAATTCTTCTAAATCTGAGACTCAATACTTGCCCGTTTTTCATTTCTTTTGAGTTTGGCAGATGATAAGCGTCGAATCCCTAAATACTTCGGTTTTGACCAACTAAAAGGCTCCCAGACACAGTTCCCGATACCCTCTCTCTCCTACTTCCTAGGAGAGAGAAGCCCATCTTTTCCGGTTACTCCCACCAGAATCGACCCTTTTTTTTCAAGCCAACAATAATCACCCACTGTGATTATTGATAAACCACTCTCCGATAGAATGGAGGAAAGTCGAATCTATTTCAATGCAGGATTTAAGTCTTTCGATATCACCAGATGGGATGATGACAAAGTCGAATGGTACGAATGGGTAGAGAGAAGCAGAAAGATGATGCACAGATCAAGGTGGACTACGTATCAAGAACCTTAAATATCAAAGCAAAGCACTCAAGGTCAAGTGGCTATGGAGGTACCATCAGGAGGACCAAGCCCTCTGGTACAGGGTAATCAAGAGCAAGTATGAGCAACTGAACACATGGGTAACTAAAGAGGTCAACATCCCCTATGGTATTAACCTCTGGAAATCCATTAGAATATTCTGGCAGTTTCTCAGTAATCAATTAACTGTCAAAGTTCGAAATGGCAGAAAAACAAGTTTTTGGATTGATAAATGGACGGGTACTGTGAGCCTTAAAGATCTCTTTCCTGACATCTTTGTTTTGGCTCAATACCAAGAGAAAACTGTTGCTGAAATGTGGTCACCACAAGGATGGAATATGATCTTTAGAAGAAACTTGAATGACTGGGAAATTCCCAAAATGATTGAACTTTTCAAACTACTGGAGAGTTTCCAAGGAATCTAAACAGGTGAAGATTATTTATCGTGGCATGGGGACAACAAAGGAAGATACAGGGTGAAGGAAGGATATAAACAAACAAGTCTTAGGGAGAATCAAGACTTCAAATGGCCTTGGAAGCAAATCCGGAGAGTCAAAGTTCCACAAAAAGAGGCATGCTTCACCTGGCTGCTAGCCAATGAAGCAGTTCTAACATTGGACAATGTGGCCAAGAGAGGTATATCTCTATGCAACAGATGCTCCTTATGTGGTAAGGATACAGTGACAGTAAAACACCTCTTTCTACACTGCAATTTCACTGACCAACTGTGGCAGATTTCCTTAATCTCAGAGGCATTTCCTGGAGTATGCCTAGTAAGATTGATGAAACTCTTTTCAGTTGGGAGGAGGCTGGAGTTGGGGCTACAAACAGAGAAAGATGGAGGATGATCCCTGCTTGTGTATGGTGGACTATATGGAGAGAGAGAAATGATAGATGTTTGAAATAGGGACAACAACCTGCAGGAAGTCAAGCTTAAATGTATTTTGTTGTTCTGTTTTTGGTGTACAAATGTCTACTACAATGACACTGAATCAATCATAGACGTTTTAGGGTCCATCTAGTTCCTGGTTTAGCATTGGAAAGACTATAATTTTTTTCCTTTTTTGTAAATATGGTTTTTCAGTACTACCTAAGTACTGACTGAAATACAAATGTTACTAGTGTAAAAAAAAAGAAGAAGATGATGCACAGATCTTCTATGAGTAGGAAGGTGATGGAGTGGATCTGCCAATGCTCAAGAGAAGCATCCAAGGAGAAAAAGGAGAAAAAAGATAGAGAATGGTTGAGCATGAGTCGGAGCACTACTGTACAAGAAAGCATAATATACATGGGAGGTTCATAAACATCATAACATTATATAGAGGGGGAAGGTCTGGAATTACAATACCAGAGTTGGCATTGAATGCTGGGTGGTTGGACATTGCTTTGAAGATTGACAGATTCATTAAATATCAGCAGGTAAAGGTGAAAATACCCAGCACTAGGGTGGTCCTAGATTACCCCTACACTACTGCTATTCAAGATAGTAAATGGCAATCCAGGAATTTACGCAATGCAGAGATAAAAAATATGAGGGGTATGGTAGAAATCCTAGATAAAATAGGAGCGCAGGAAGGCGATCTTTTATCTAGATGCCTAGTAGGGTTTTGTAGTGAGAAGCCTGCAGAGAGGCCAACTCTAGCAGATTTAAAAAGATCGTCGTCTTCTAACTGGAAGAACGTCTTCGGGATAAACATATACGAGCTGAATGATAAGAAATTGCTGTTTGAGTTTCCATACAGAAACATGGCAGAGCAGACTATACAGGGCCAGTGGAGATGGAAGACGTGTAACCTTCATCTCGAATGGTGGACACCAACAACAGCCTGTATTTCTAAGTCTGTTTCTGTTAAAGAAACATGGATCAGAGCAGTGGGGATTCCCCTTCACCTATGGTCAAAGAAGGTCTTCCAAGAGAAAGGCGAGATCTGTGGAGGAGGTTGGGTGGCTACGGAGGAGGAAACAAAACTGAAAAATCATATGAAGTGGGCGAGGATCCTGGTTGCAAACGATGGTAGAAAAATCCCGAAAGAGGTGGCTGTGTCGCGGAACGACATAAAATTCTACTTTCAAATCTAGCCGGAATGTTCGCCAAGATTTGAAATTATGCCGAAAAGCGGTAAGGGGAAAGAAGATACCTTTTACCCAGTCCAGCGATTTAACCAAAGGGTTTAGGGGAGAGGATCTGTGATGTTGATAGCGAATCCTGTCAACTTAGGAACTTTCCAACGCTGCCGCACGTGGCCCCTGCAAATAAAGTCACGATGTCAGCTCGTGAGGGGCACGTGAGCCATTTAAATGAGGGGTATGTCAGTCATTTAAAGGAAATCTTAAAGAAGGGTTATAACTTATAAGTTTGGGCCAAATAATTCACAAGCTTGGTGCATAGGCCCAGATGTGGCGGCCCAAGTTATTGTTAACAACTTTCAAGGGGAAATAGAAGGCTTGTTGACAGCCCAGAGATCTTTCGAATGCGTCGAGGAAATAAGAGCACAAAGAGTCATACATGGCAATTCTCAAGTCACTGAGAACAGTCCAACATTCGCAAGGATGGTGAGAAAATCCGCAGAGATAATGAAGGATAAAGAGACTTCGATGGAGATGGAAGACACTAATAAACAGGTGGAAAGCAATCAAGAACCAAGTGAGATTGATCACGATAACAATAGGGTAGTATTACAAAATCCTATTACAGAGATAGTCAACCGGGAAATTGATGAAGCAGAGCCTATTATGTCGCAACAACAGGTCATAATGCAGGGGAAGGAGAAAGAAACCTCGAATTGGGTACAACAAAACCTAATTAAATCGGGGAAAATCTTCGGGGTTGATTTTCAAGGCCACGAGGAGGAGGCCATAGAACTATTGTTACAAATAGATAGTTGTAGGCTGGCAAGACGACAGGAACAGTGCAGTGAAATCAAGAAGTCAAAGATTAAGGGAGTACAAGAAAAAATTTGATATGCTTTTATGTCAAGTTCAAAAGCTCAGGGAACAGAGGAAAGGGGAGGAATGCAAGTACTAGTTGCAGATGAAGATAAAGCTAGTCTCTTGGAATGTTAGGTGGACTAAATGATAGAGACAAGAGGAGATTGGTGAATAGTATGATATGGGGGTGGAAGGCAGACATCATGTCTTCAAGAAACAAAACGAGAAGGCAATGTTATAGAGGTAGCCAAACAGGTCTGGGGAGGCAGATGGATCAGACAAGCATACTTAGAGTCCAGCGGAACAAGAGGGGGGATTTTACTGATGTGGGATGAGAAAACTTGGAAGGGAGAAATTCTGGAAATAGGGGCATACTCTATCACCTGTAAATTTGAGTCTCAAACACAAGACTTCAAATGCCACATTACAGGAGTGTATGCTCCCAATTGTTACAAGGAAAGAAGATTAGTGTGGGAAGAAGTGGGTGTTGTAAGAGGTTAGGTGGAAGGGTTGTGGGCAGTTTGTGGGGATTTCAATGCAGTTAGATACATATCTGAGAAGAAGAATTGTACGAGCAGAACTAGGGGGATGAAGGAATTCTCCGACTTTATTGAAGACATGAAACTAGTTGATCTACAACTAGAGGATGCTACATACACCTGGTTCAAAGGGGATCAACATGAAGTAGCCTCCAGGATTGACAGAATACTAATTTCTGAGGACTGGGATGACAAGTTTCAAAATCTAAAACAGATTCCTCTTCAAAGGCTGAGCTCTGATCGTATACCAATAGCTTTACTTGGGGGTTCTTGGGAAAGGAACAAAGGCTATTTCAAATTTGAAAATTGGTGGTCGAAAGCTGAGGGTTTCATTGATATAGTTAGGGATTGGTGGTCATCTTTCAACTTCACTGGAAGACCTGACTATAGATTGGCATGCAAACTAAGAGCTTTGAAGAGCAAACTCAAAGAATGGAGGAAGGGGGAAGAGGGAAATTTGACCATTCAGAGGAAGAAACTGTTGGAACAGATGGCTGACTTATAAGCTGATAGGAAGGAGAAAACTCTCACTATTGAAGAATCTGCATTAAAAGATGAGTTGCTGCTGAAGTATGAAGAGTTGATTAAGGAGGAAATCTCCTGGAGGCAAAAATCAAGGGCTCTTTGGCGGCTGAAAGAAGGTGATAAGAATACTAAATTCTTTCACAATACTGCAAATGCACACAGAAGATATAACAACATTGACCAGCTTGTAATACAGGGAGAAGTGACTCAAGAGCCAAACATAATTAATGAGGAGATTGTTGATTACTACACTAGGCTATACAAGGAAACTACTCAGTGGAAACCTAGGTATCAAAATGAACAATGACCAGTCATAACAGAAGAAGAAAGACAGATGCTTCAAAGTAATTTTGAGGAAAGTGAAGTCCTGAGGTGCTTAAAGTTATGTGCAGTTGATAAAGCAGCAGGTCTAGATGGCTTTACTATGGGGTTCTTCATTACATGCTAGGATGTGGTAAGGCAAGACATCATGGACACTTTCCAAAACTTCTATGAGCAAGAAGTATTTGAGAAGAGCTATAAGGCAACATTCATAGCCCTTATACCCAAGAAGAAAGGTGCCAAGGAGTTGAGAGATTTTAGGCCAATTAGCCTAATTGGCAGTATATACAAACTGATCTCTAAAGTCTTGATTAAGAGACTAAAAAGGGTGGCAGACAAGTTGATAGACTCACAACAAATGACATTTATTAAAGGGAGGCAGATAATGAATGCAAATCTGGTTGCAAATGTAGCTGTTGATTCAAGAAATAAACAAAAGAAACCTAGGGTACTCTGTAAGTTGGATATAGAAAAAGCTTATGATCATGTTAACGGGAAGTATCTAGTGAAGATGCTGGAAATGATGGGTTTTGGGTAAAAGTTGCTGAATTGGGTGAAATATTGTATCTCAACAGTTAGCTTCTCAATTCTCATCAATGGTAATCCCGCAGGATTCTTCCAAACACAGAGAGGACCCAGACAAGGTGATCCCTTGTCCTCTTTTTTGTTCCTGAACACTATGGAAGGTTTAAATAACATGATAAAGATAGCAAACATGAGAGGGTGGTTAATGGGCTTTGAGGTGGCTAGAGAAGGTACTGACAGCTTGGAAGTTACACACTTGCAATATGCAGATGACACTTTGATATTTTGTGATGCTGAGGAGGAACAACTTAAATACCTAAGAGTGATTCTAGTCTTGTTTGAAGGTATATTTGGGCTGCATATTAACTGGAGAAAGAGTGTGATGTACCCTATTAATGAGGTGAACAATATGAGAGGGTTAGTTTCAATCTTGGGAGGTGAAATAGGAGCACTACCAACTACTTACTTGGAAATGCCTTTAGGAGCCAATTCTAAATTCCATAGAAATATGGATCAGTGTCATTGAGAAGTGTGAGAAGAAACTAGCCAAGTGGAAGACAATATTTATCCATAGGTGGTAGATTGACCCTGATCAACTCAGTACTTGATGCTTTACCAACCTATATGATGTCCCTCTTTCCTATTCCAACAAGGGTCATCAAGAGGTTGGACAGCATCAGGAGGAAATTCTTGTGGCAGGGTAACAAGGAGAAGAAAGCTTTCACTTGATAAAATGGAAGGAAGTGATGACTGGAAAAAAGAATGGAGGGATGGGGATAAAGAATTTACAGATCCAAAGCAAGGCCCTAAGTATGAAATGGTTTTGGAAGTATTCAAATAATAACCAATTGTTGTGGAAGAAGGTGATTGGAGCCAAACATGTGGAAGAGGACAACTGGATTACCAGAGAAGTGACAACTCCTTATGGAGTTTGCCTCTGGAGGTCCATTAGGAGTCTGTGGAATGAAGTTAAAAACAAATCAAAGATAAAAGTCTTGGATGGAAGGAAGACCAGATTTTGGAAAGATAACTGGCATGAGAGTGGTAACATGGAAATACTTTTCCCAGACATTTACAACCTAGTCCTGTCCCAACAAAGTACCATAGCAGAGCTATGGTCTCCACAGGGATGGAATTTCATTTTCAGAAGACATCTGAATGATTGGGAGATCATGAGAGTTGCTAAATTTTTCAACTCGGTGGACACTTTCAATGGTTTGCAGACAGGTGAGGATGTTCTATGGTGGACAGGTGATGGCAGAGAAGTGTTCAAAGTCAACAAAGCCTACAAGATGATGGACCAAACAAACCAGTCGGGTACAAATGGCCTTGGAAACAACTATGGAAGAGTAGGATACCTCACAAAGTTTCATGCTTTGTCTGGTTAATGGCTAAGGAAGCAGTCCTTACTTAGGACAATGTCATGAAGAGGGGATGTCCTTGTGCTCCAGATGTTTCCTATGTGGTGAAACAAATGAGACTGTCAACCATCTATTTTTACATTGCAGGTACACCCAACAATTGTGGAGAATTTTTATCAACTTGAAAGGCATTCCCTAGACCATGCTTAGGGAAGTGACTAGGGCCTTAATGAGCTGGGAGGGAGAGGGGGTCCATGCAAAAGACAAAAGTAGATGGAGAATTATCCCTACTGCTATATGGTGGGCTAACTGGAAAGAGAGCAATTCAAGATGTTTTGAGAGCTTAGTGAACAGTGTGTGGAAGTTAAAACTTGACTGCAATTCTTTTTCTAGTTTTTTGGTGTAACCAGTTATACTCAAATGACACTATCTCTATTATTGATGTCCTAGACTCAATCTAGTCCTAGAGAAGTGAAATTGGGAGTACATTTGTATATAAGGTTTCAATACAACCCATGTATTGTTTTGTGATATAATACAAGTTACCAAGCTAGCGTTTGGCCATAGATTTCCAAATATTTTTGACAAATATTATTTGTGTTAAAATTTGGGTGAAATTTCACCATGTGTTTGGCCATAGTATTTGGGAAACATATTTCACTTTTTTAGGAAATATGATTTATATCCATAAGTTTTAAAAACTATCAAAACTAACCATAGGTTTGTATTAGAAATCAATTGGATCTTCATTGCAACAAATAACAAGTAGTGTCCATGGCACTAGAGCAATATGGTAGTTCAAAGTAAGTGCAACAAGCATCATTCCATACATCGTGAAATAGACAAAACACATGACTTTGTTACCCTGAGCCGATTGTTCATCATTTTCATCAATAATCATATCATCACTTTCATATTCACTGAATATTTCATCACTACTTTGGTGTTTACGTAAAAAAAATTATGTAATACAACGCAAACTACTAATATAGAGGGTGTTTTTGCAAAATATGAAAGTTTGGTGTAGAATTAAATTTTTTAAAAGATCCCAAATAATGAGATTTGGCCTAAATACTAGTTTTTTCTAGTATTTGTGAATTTGGATTATTTGCCAAGAATATTTGCCAAATAATGACAAATTGTATGGACAAACACTATTTGCCAAATTTCCCCCCAAATATTATTTGGGAAATCTATGGCCAAACAGCTAGTATTTGGGTCAAATCTCATTCTTTGAGATCTTTTAAAAATTTAAATTCTACACCAAACTTTTATTTTTTACAAAAATACTCTCTATAGTAGTTGTATATGATTTATTACATAATTTTTTACATGAACACCAAAGTAGTGTTAAAATATTCAGTGAATATGAAAGTGATGATATGATTATTGATGAAAATGATGAACAATCGGCTCAAGGTTTGTGAATTTGGATTATTTGCCAAGAATATTTGCCAAATAATGACAAATTGTATGGACAAACACTATTTGCCAAATTTTCCTCCAAATATTACTTGGGAAATCTATGGCCAAACGGGTCCCAAGTTAACAAAAAAATAAAAATCCCGAAATACTTCGATTTCTTATATTCCCAGGGTCAAGGAAGTCTTAAATCCATGCCTGTCCACATGTCAGCTATTGATGCTTGTTGACAAAAGCTGTATAATTCTGGAAAGAGATGATTGGTGTGTTTTCTCCAATCCAGACATCATTCCAACAGGAAATTTTCATTCCATTCCCAATTTTGAAGCCTATTCTTTGTTGGAAAATTGGCCAAAAGTTTCGGATAGATCTCCAGATGTTGCATCCATAGGGAGTAGTCACTTCCTTTGTTGTCCATAACCCCTCTTCTCCATAGTTAGCTTTAGTAACTTGTTTCCAAAGTTGGTTGTCATCTATATTAAATCTCCACAACCACTTCATAATCAAACGTCTATTGTGCATCAACATGTTCCTGACTCCCATTCCCCCTTTCTTCTCGTTTTTTGTCGAAGTTACCCAAGATGGATTTTCTTCTTGTCATCATTGCCTTGCTAGAAGAAATTCCTCCTTAAGGCATCTATCTTTTCTATCACATAGATAGGGACAGGAAAGATAGACATCATATATGTGGGTAAAGCATCAAGCATGTTGTTGTTCAAAGTCAATCTTCCTCCCATAGAGATATATTGACTTCTCCAGTTGGTTAGTCTTCTTTCACATTTTTCTACACCTCATTCCAGATCTCTCATATTTTCTCTTTGCACCAAGAGGCATACCCAGGTATTTAGTAGGAAGAGTTCATGTCTCTCCTAAAATATCAGCCAAGGATTGAATATCAACCACTTCATTGATACGATAAATGTAGCTCTTTTTCCAATTAATGTGTAAACCTATATGGATTCAGAAAGGATGACAATCACTTTCAATAATAGAATTTGTTCTTTGGAAGCCTCACAGAAAACCAGGGTATCGGTGGATGATTTCTAAGTCGTTCATTGTACTGGGAATTGCTTGGGAACCTTGACCCATCCATTTAATTTTGCAGTCTATATCATATTGCTTATGCCTTCCATAGCTAGGATTAAGAGGAAAGGAGACAAGGATCTCCTTATCTCAAGCCTATGTAGGAAGAGAAGAAACCGGGGCTCTGTTGACCAATACTGAGAATTTGACTATGTTGATTCAATGTTTGATCCACCTTATCCACTTGGAACCAAAGCCCATCTTCTGCAATAGTTCAAGACGGTAGTTCCAGTTAAGATGGTCAAAAGTTTTCTGGATATCTAGTTTGCATAGGATTTCTAGCAAATTGCTCCTCTGCATTCCTTCAACACATTCATTTGCCATCGTAGTAGCATTCATGATTTGTCTTCCTTTGATGAAGGCCATCCAACACCAAGTTGTGGGTTACTTTTTTCAAGCTTTCTGCTGAGATTATGGAAATGATCTTGTAGACACTCCCAATCAAGTTGATTGGCCTGGAATCAGTTGATTCAATAGCACCCACTTTCTTTGGAATTGAGCTACAAATATAGCATTATATCTCTTCTGAAAGAAACCTACATTATGAAAAGTTTTGTACTACAACTACTACATCTGAACTAATCACTGCCCAACATTGGTGGAAGAGTATAATCATCTGGTCCTAGAGCTTTGTCTCTCATATAATTTGACACAGTGCAGAATCTGTTGTGGTTCAAAGGGGGCCATCAACATCAGGTTGTCTTTTGCACTGACCGTGGGACAGTTCCTCCTATCAAAGTGTGGTCTCCATTCCTGTCTCTGAGTAGAGAACTCATAGAAAGAGATTATTTCTTTCTTGATGTTGATTGGGTCCGTCAAAGTTTCTCCTCTTCTTATTAGTTTATCAATGGTATTTATTCTCATGTGTGCATTGGTTGTCCTGTGAAAAAAATGGTATTTCTATCTCCTTGTTTTAGCCCCATAGTGCCCAGGATCTTTGCCTCCAAGCAGTCTCCTCATGCCTATCAATATCTTCAAATTCCATTGATAAAGCTAGCCTCTTGGTTATTTCTTCTTCTGTCAAAATCCTCTGTTCTTGGATCTCCTCCAATTATGCTAACTAGTTTGGTATGTTCTGTTTCTGTAATTCCATATTACCCTTGACTATTTTACTCTATTCCTTTAATTTCTCCTTCATAACTTTCAGTTTGAAAGCCAAGATATAGTCAGGCCTTCCTGTGCAGTGGAAAGACTCCCACCAGTTCTTCACTTTGTCACCAAAATCTTCAGTTTAAAGCTACCAATTCTCAAACTTGAAATAAGATTTATCGAGTTCATAGTCACCACATTGTAGCATCAGCGTTGTGTGATCTGAGGTCACTCTAAGAATAATGAGTTGTCTTATATTCCTAAATGTGTGTCCCATCCTTCTGAAACTAGGAATCTATCTAGTCTAGCAGCAGCTGCCTATCTATCCCCCTGTTTCCAGGTGAATTGGCCACATGTTAAATCCAAGTCTATCAACTCCATGTCTTCAATGAACTCGGAGAAGTCTGTCATTGATTTGTTAATTCTATTGCAGTTCTTCTTTTCTAATGGATGTCTAACCGTGTTGAAATCTATAGAGACAACCCATGGACTTGAAATCAGACCCCTAGCTGATGCTATTTCCCACCATACCTCTTCCCTTTCCATTATGTCATTTGATGCATATACTCCAGTAAGATACCAAGCGAAGTCCTGATTCTTACCTGTAATCGTTGTAGATTACAGGGTACAGAGTAAGAGCCTATACAGCTGATCTCCCCTTCCCAAACTCTGTTGTCCCACATTAGGATAATCCCTCCCCTAGTACCACTTGCCTCCAGTTGAGTATAATTAACCCATCTAATCCCCCATAAATCTCTTACTATTTCCTTGATATCCCCCTCCATTTTTTTTTATGACAAGGGAAATTCGCAGCCGCTACCCTTTGGGTGCGCACAGGGTAAAACCCCCGCTCCTATGCAATAGCTTGCAAACCACATAGGAGAGGTAACCCGCACTAGGCAAGCCCGGTGCGACGAGCTCGACCAAGAAGGCAAACCCCTTGCTTTAGATTCTTGGAAACAAATCACATCAGCCTTCCAGGAAAGGATGAGATTTTTTATCAATCCCCCCTTTCTTATGTTGATTAGAGTGAGCCTTCCACCTAAAGATAAATACTATTTTTCCTGGGGGATCAGTTTCTTCGCACATGTCTAGAACTCATCGACTATCATTTGATCATTGTTTTTAACACTCGGAGGAAGTCCCAATTATACAACAAGGAATTTCTCAACGTTACATCACAATTTCAGCCAACTCTTCAATATTACTATCAATATCAACACTAAACAGGTGACTCTTCGCGAGGTAAGCTTTCAAACCTGTGACAGCTTCAAAGGCCAAAAAATCTCTCTGACAAGAAGAAATCGTTCCTTCTTTGCCTCACCCACTAACAGTGTGTCACCAGCATGCCAAATATGAGAGATGGCCACCTTTTTGTCACCATTTCCTTTAACCTTAAAGCCAGTGATCCACCCCAACCTTTCTGCTCTCTTTACTTTTTTGATAACCGTGGAGGCTGGGTCAGCTTGTGCGCACCTCGACTAACTCCATGGGATATTTGTCCCCTCTCACCAGCAACAAGTATCAGGTAACTAACTCTATTTACTGAGGCTACAACAGATGAGAAGAAATCACCAAGTGCGTTTGTATCTGCTGATATTTGAACCTGAGACGTCATGGTTCTCGACTCACTTCATTGACCACTAGGCCATACCACTCTTTCAGTTGTTTTGAGCATCAAACTTAAAAAATTTCCATAACCATTACAAATAAATAAGGGGGTAAGAGGGATCTCCATAAACAACATTCACTCTGATTCATAAGGTGCTCATGATCCAATTGGGCCAGTATTAGAGGATGGCTATTGTTTTTGGGTTTTTTAAATTTATTTTTGGGTGGAGGGGGTAAGTAAGGGGATAGGATAGCAATGTAATTGCAACCACTAACACAAATTCTTGAAGAAGAACAGTTTAAGCCAATATGGTTTCAGGGTGTCAGAAAAGAGGCAACACATTATGGAAGTAACCCTATTCTAACTCCAACTTTTTCCACCACCCTCTGCCCACCTCCACCATAAACCACCACAACCAACTGAAAAAATATGAACTGATCTGACAACATCTTGTATAATAAGAGTAAATTCCTCCAACATTGCAACATACTGAAGCAGTACACAGGATGGACTTCAATCATAATGACTCAAAAACCAACTAATTTCACATGAAGTACAACTTAAACTCTCACTTTACCATTCTCAAAAAAAAAGAAGTACAACTTAAACTCTCTAATTTATTTGAAGAGTGCATAATGTTTCCGATATCAAAATTTAGGAAAAAACATGAGTGCTCAATTAACTCTGAGAACATTTGATAATTGTACCATTTAAATAAAACAACATTTCAGAATTTTGAGAGAGATGGATTCTGACCCGCAACAGTTTTGAGAGATTTGTTGAAGGAGGGGGGAAGGGAAAGGTGGAAGGTGTGGAGGAGGAAGGGTGGGGAAGAAAAAGAGGAAGAGGGGGGGTTCGAAGAAAAAGATGGAGAGGGTAAGGACAGGTGGCGAAAGAAAAAAGGGAGGGGGATCGGAGGTTCAGTTCTGAAACATTTTGACGAAAGAAATGAGAGGAGCAAGAGAGAGTGTTTTTTCTCATATTTACTGGAGAGCTCGTGTAAACACATGCCCAATATGTGTTACTCTATTTATCTCAATTTTATACCGCATGGATGGAATTAGGAGAGTCAACTAAATTTTTTTATGATTTTTAAATATTTTAAATAATTAATTAATAGTACTTTTAACTTAATTTTCAAATAATACATGTTACTTCCTCTTTTCCTATTTATGTGGCAATAATAGAATTCGAGAGTCAATTCGATTTTTTATGTCTTTTAAATATTGTAAGTTGCTAATTATTGTGATTAATGATATTTTTATGAAATTTTCAAATATTTAGCTAATTTAAAAAAATACAAACAAATAAGTCAAGAATTCTTTTGAGAACACCTAAATGGATTTGAGCTCCACCAAATGCGTCTCAGTACCTGCCAAATGTTACCCCTTTCAACATTATGTAACCACATGTGTTTTAGTGTCATTATCATTTAAGTTTCTACCTTGTTTTATAGCCAATCATGTTATTTAATTTTATTTAAAATGACCCAGCTAACTGTACATGCCAAAGCAGACATGTCGACCTGCTGCCTGCTTTGGCATGTAAACTCCCTCTTATAATATTATGCAATTTTCAAATATATAACAAATTAAAAAAAAATACAAACAAATAACTCAAGAATTTTTTTGAAATCACCTAAATGAATTTGAGCTCCACCAAATGCATCTCAGTAGCTGCCAAATGTTACCCCTTTCAAGATTCGGTAACCACCTGTGTTTTAGTGACATTATCATTTAAGTTTCTAACTTGTTTTTAAGCCAATCATGTTATTTAATTATATTTAAAATGACCAAACTACCTTACATGCCAAAGTAGACATGTTGACCCACTGCCTGCTTTGGCATGTAAACTCCATCTTATAGTATAGGTAAATAAATGGTTTTTGTATTTTATAAGTTATTCTATTTCTATTTTTATAAAAAAAAAAATTACACATGTCACCATTTCATTTGACCATCTGACATCAGCAAAGAGAGTCTCAAGCGGGTGATCTCACAGACAGATGTTCATGATACAAATTTCTATCAAGAGAAGGTGTCAAATGATCACTGGCACATTTAAGGTGTCTATCTGACCGTAGTGCCAACTTCGGGTGTCTATCCATTGTTACTCCTTTAAGTCTAGGATATCTCTGTATTGCTTTAAAGATCATTGAAATACTCAATCTAAATAAACACACTGATTGCAGCATGAATGGAGGATATTTTCTTAAAGTTTTTCACATTAAGAAACGAAATAAGTGAAAGTGGGAAACGAGTGTCACCTAATTCCTTAATCTGCACCCCAGCTAGCAGCACAGCTGGTACATAAGCCTCCAGTGGATCAAGCTGTTTCCTAGTTATCAAAACAAAAATTAAAATAATAAAATGAACACGACAACTCAATTTAAAGCCTAAAAAAAATCACAAAGTATCACAGGCTTATAAAACTAAGTGAAAGCACATAGGACAATGACTTGAGCAAAAGATAATTTTACCAATCACGGTAGCTAAGTAAAGCAGATTGGCAGATGTGAAGCTAGGCAGACAGGTGATGGAAGTTAATGAAGATTGCGGAACATTATGGAACAGAGTCTCCTGACATCACTAAGTTATACAAGCTATTTGAGCCTATGTTCTGACGTGAATACCAATAGTTGTGAAAACACAAAAAGTTGGCAATCCTGTAATTCAGTTGAGGAAAGAACGGAAACTGTTTTTTTCTGATGTGGGGACAAAATTTTGCCTTACATACAAGTTTCATCTTTGGTAGCAGACAACAACGCTTAGAACCCAAAACTTAGCACATTTTAAATAGTCAACATCACTTGGGGAAATTAGTTTCGCCAACTTCACAAAGCAGGCCCAAGATTCGAAAATTTGACTTGAGAATTGAGAGGGGCATGCAAGAAAGAAATGAATTAACTTCATTCAAATTGCGGGATAAATGAAATCAGGAAAAACTTGCTTGAACTAAACGAAATCACTATCGATGTTTCGCCTCTTTCATTATCATACTAAAAAGATACCTTCTTTTTTTCATTTTCACTAAAATATTCCTAGTGCAAACTACCGATTTCAATTAAAAAAAAGACCCAAGTGCAAACTCAAGTCATTAAATACATCATCAAATTTATTGTTATTAAAGAAAACCATATAACTGTATTGGGCTGAAACTGACTAACGCATGCGGAGGAATGGACACTTGGCGACAGGGTACAATTAAAAGGTAAGTTTTGTGAAGATCAACCTGTCGGAGAGATATCCTCAGAAAAGAGAGAAGAATCGTGCTGAAGACAAGGCAAAGGACCAACCCCGATGACGTGGACAAAGAGACAAAGGGAACAAAGACAGTTACATTCTGGTACAGAGGCACAATCAGAGTGAAATTGGTCACACCGGAGGATGGAGTGTTGTAGATTGCGATCAATAAAGTTTGGAAGCTTCATCCCAATAAGATTTCAATCAATTGTTGAGGATAAAGGAGAGGACTCCAATTCTTCATCCTCTATCCAACTGGAGCCATACAGGGGGTGGAACGAACGGTACTCAACTGGCAGCCTGCCAGCTACAATTCTCTGAAGCTGTACTTCAGGCCAGCCGACACTGGCGGAGAAAAAAGATTATGAGGGCAATAGGAGCGTGAAGCAAGATAAGACACTAAGACGCTATCCTATGTTCCTCCTAGCTCTAAGGATGGTAAGGTTTTTGTTACTATGGAGCAGGATGACCTTTAAGGAGAAAGAAATTTACTGGAAGTCCGCACTAATTGGGGGTATGTGATTGGTAACACTCCATATGAGTTAACAATGGAAAATTTTATTATAAATGCTTGGAAGTTTGTGACCAAACCCTACGATTTTGTTGCATAAGGGATACTATATTTTTCGGTTTGGAACTGTCGAAGATTGTGAGAAACTTATGCAAGTTGGTCCCTATACATTCTTCAACAAACCTTTTGTGCTACAAAATTGGAGTATCGATTTCGAGTTTAACCCGGATTACCTAAGAAGATTGGGGCCAAAAATCTGAGAGACTTTAGGCCTATCAGCTTGATAGGAAGCATTTACAAAATTACATCCAAGCTTTTGACTGAGAGACTGAAGAAAGTAGAGCACAAATTGGTGGATGCACAAAAAATGGCTTTCATCAAAGGCCGACAGATACTAGATACCATTTTAATTGCCAATGAATGTACTGATGCTAGGATCAATATTAAATCCCCTGGTATCCTATGCAAGTTAGACATTGAGAAGGCTTTTGATCACTTGAACTTCTTATTGGGGATGGTTAGGAAGATGGGATTTGGAGAAACTTGGATCAAATGGATCCACTTATGCATAAGTACAACTATGTTTTCAGTACTTATCAATGGCTCTCCAGTTGGTTTCTTCCCTTCACAAAGAGGTCTGAGGCAAGGGGATCCTCTATCCCCATTTTTGTTCATCATTAGCATGGAGGGATTAAATAACATGGTACAGAAAGCTTAAACAAACAACTGGATCAGAGGGTTCAAAGTAAGATCCAGGGAAGACAGTAACATGATGATCACGCATTTACAATATGATACCTTGATTTTCTGTGAAGCAGATATAAATCAAGGAAGGATGCTAAGGGTGATTTTTATTTTATTTCAGGTCATCTCTAGGCTGCACATCAACTGGATAAAAGTTCTATTTATCCATTTAATGAAGTGGGCTTCAGAGACTGTCCAGAATTCTTGGAGGTAGAATTGGGGAACTTCCAACAACATATCTTGGATTACATTTGGGGCCAAAAAGCAAGTCAATAAATATATGGACTCAAGTGTTGGAGAAATGGAAAAAAAAGTCGGCAGATTGGAGAAACCAATACTTATCCATGGGAGGAAGGCTGACCTTGATAAACTTTGTATTGGATGCAATGCCTTCCTACATGATGTCTCTACTTCCACTCCCTGCCAGTGTTATGAAAAGGTTGGATTCCTTAAGAAGGGACTTCTTTTGGGAGGAGAACAGAGAAAAGAATAAAATACATCTTGTCAATTGGGAGCCTTGTCTAACCAGCAAGAAGAATGGAGGTGCTGGAATTAAGAATTTGAAGATCCATAATCAGAGTTTAATGATGAAGCAGATATGGAACTTCAACTCAGATGACCACCCATTATGGAAGAAGGTTATCATGGAGAAATATGGTTTGAATGGAAGATGGACAACCAAAGTGAGCAATAGTCCTTATGGAGTTAGTCTCTGAAAATCCATAAAGAACTTGTGGCCCAAATTGCTAACAAAAACCATGTTCAGCATTGGTAATGTAAGGAAAGTAGATCTATGGAATGATAAATAGATAGAGCAAGGCCTCCTAAAGCAGCTCTATCCAGACATATACTCCCTCAATCAACAACAGAACTCAACAATTGAAATGGTTTGGGGTGAGGAGGAGTGGAACTTGAGTTTCAGAAGACTTTAAATGATTGGGAAATTGATAGGCTAGCAAGCTTTTTCAGAACTTTAGAACAGCTCAAAGGAACATCAATTGAGGCAGATTACTTGATATGGTTAAGGAATAAGCAGAACAAATTTACAGTGAAAGCAGCATACAGAGTATTCACAACCTCAAACTTGGACTGGGAAGATCATCTGGAGGGTTAAGATCCCCCACAAAGTTGCATGCTTCTCTTGGTTACTAGCTAGAGAAGTTGTACTCACACAAGATAAACTCATGAGGAGAGGTGTCAATCTTTGCTCAAGGTGTTTTCTATGTGGTAAGGAAGCAGAGACAATCTCTCATCTCTTTCTTCATTGCAGCTGGACTGATCAGTTGTGGAAGATTTTTCTATAACGACTCGGAAAATGATAGATTGAACTAGAGCCTTAACGTTTGGGTTAGTGTGACTTTAGGTTGACGTCTAGGTTGTTTTAGAACCTAAGTGGGGCAAGGTTGAAGCCTAGGGTGCAAGTAAGGGCCTAGACTAACAAGATTGAGCAAAAGAAACCTTGTTCTTTGAGGGGCTGTTTGGCGATGGGAGTACTTGATCGCCCAAAGGATTAGGCGAGTCGTCCTTGTGCTCTTGTGATCACCTAGTGGACTGTCCATTTGGCCTAGGTGCTGGACCAAAAGGCAAGCTAAGTGGTAGCTCGCCAAGCTGGTTGGCGTGTCGCCCTTTGGCCCCCTCCAATCGCCCAATGACCAGCCCATTTAGTGAGCTCACTGGAACAAAGGGCGAGCCAAGGGTGCACTTGGCGAGTCGCCTAGTGCACTTGGCAAGCCCAAGTGTCCAAAGGGCACAGGCAAGGGCAGAATTTTTAAGTTACAACTTTAAGGTTCCTTAGTCCTTTTCCAAAGTTAAGTCCTTATTATTCTATTCCTTTCCTAACAACTATAAGACCTTTTTATGACCTAAATCCTTTCATTTAAGCCACTCCAAATAGAATCAAAAGAAACCCACCTCCTCTCAAATATTTCTCTCTCTAGAAGTTCCCAAAGAAGAAGAAGAAGAAGTGGGAGCTAGGGTTTGGATTCAAGGTGGTTTCTTCATCAAATTTCTTGGGGAATCTTAGTAAAGGTATGGTGATCCTTCATCTAGGGTTAGCTTTCACCCTAGAGTCAATTTCAAAGAAGTTTTTCAAAGTTTTCAAGCTTATGAAAAACCAAGGGTTTTACTCAATCTCATGGGTTCTTCTTCTAAATTATTTCAAAAGGTTTCTAATGGCATAAATTGATTGTGTTGGTATTTAATTGATGATTTATGGTGGAAATACTCCATGAACCCGTGATTTCCTTCAACTCCTAAATTGTGTTTTTATGAAGTGTGTTTGATGCTTATGAAAGCTTATGATTGGAATATGTCATGATTACTATGGGTTAGTGAATTGTACTATTATATATGCTTCAATTATGGTGAATTGTTGGTGTATTGATGATTTGAGATTCATGACTTTGAACGCAAGTTATGGCTAAATTTTCATGTTAAAGTAGAATTATGTATGAATTGTTGATCCACTTGAAAGGTGGAGGTGTTTACTTACTATTGAAGGATTTACACGTGATTTCAATGATAGAATGATGATCATGTTTAGAAGCTAATTGTGTTAGGATTGAATGTTATCTCTCTATTAACACTCATGAATGTTGATGATGTAATGTTGAATGTGATCTCTTGAATTGGTAGGCTTAGGCATCCTTTTCTTATATGATGAATGTATCTTGACTTAATGTCTTAATGTCTTGAATTGGTAGACCTAATGTTGGTAGCCTTCTCATAAATGAATGAATGAATGAAGTTCAATGATAATGTTTCCAATGAATGAATGTTGGGATGGGATGGATGCTCATCCGAGAGTTGAGGTGGAGTATCTAGCAACAATCCCTATATCCCGTTTTAATGAATGTTGGGTTTGAGATGGATACTTATCCGGGAGTTGAGGCGGGGTATCTAGTAACAATCTCTTATCCCACAATGAATTAATGTAATGAATGTCAAGTACTCCGTGCGGAATAATGCCGAGCACCGAGAGGATATGGTTGAGATGGGTGCTCATCCGTGAGTTGAGGCAGGGTACTTAGTAGCAATCTCTTGAGATGGATGCTCATCCGTGAGTTGAGGCGGGGTATCTAGTAGCAATCTCCCTATCCCATAACTATGTGCCCACATAAGTCTAGCTAGTGGATCCACTTAAGCTAAAGAACAATGGTCCTACCTTAGGCAAGTAGGAATCCCTTATCCGGTGAGGGTGACACCGGGATTCCATGTCAACCTCTCATGGTCTATGTCGGTTAAGGCTTACCCCCACAAAGAATGTTAATGAACTATGGCTTCTTAAGGATGTACTACTTAGTGTGGGTGGTGGTATGGGACACCATCTATGCATTGCACAAGTAGGCATTTAAGAGAGGTCATGGTGTGTTCCTTATAATGTTAATGAGTGAATGGGCTCTTATGATAAGGTGTTAATGAAGAATGTTGATCTAATGTCTAATGAAT
>NW_006239088.1:1163153-1165799 GCF_000226075.1 Solanum tuberosum | reverse complement strand
ATGATGCATGCTATACTTGGATTGTATTATGAGTTACTTCCTTGTCTTGATTTATTGTATATGAATGTGCCTTGTCTATGGTGAATTCAAAGGAGTACTTAGTGTGGGTAGTAGTATGGGATGCTACTTGCACATTGCACAAGTATGACTTAGAGTTGTCTTAGATGTTGGTCTTAATGTGATGATGTGACTTATGTATTGTTTATGTCTCTTATGTGCTTTATTGTGTAAAAGTGGAAAGGATGAATGGTAAGTTCACTTATGGTGACCTTAAGGTGGTGCCCTAGTGTGGGTGGTGGTATGGGACGCTATCCATACATTGCACAAGGTATAGCTTGAGGGTTACTTGAGGTGAAGGCTTAAGGTAAAGGTAAAGGTTTATATGCCGATCTTGTTCAAGGGCGAAAATGTGACTTGTATGTGGGTTGTGGCTTATATTATGCCTCTTCTATCAATGTTCATGAAGTTTTTCCAAATGACATAAAAGCATGACTTTCAAATCAAATGTCCCTTTTTAAGCATGTTTTTGCATGGTCAACCTACTTAGTACTTAATTGTGCTAACCCCATTCTTCCCCTTCTCTTTCTAAGTGTAGGGTTTGGAGATATTGGTATTCTATGCTTGAGGAGTAGGTTTCTAAGGTGCTTGAGGATGAAGACTTGGTGAGTCCTCATAGTTTCGAGGACAATACCCACTTTGTTCCTTTATGTCTTTTAGTTTATGTTGAAGCTTTTGTATGGGCTAAGTTCCCAATGTTGTATTCATAGTATTAGATGGTTTGAGACACAGTGCACAATGGCTAGAAAGTCTTCCGCTGGCTTTTTAATGGAAGTCTTTCCGATTGTAAAGGAAAGTTTAATTCTTCTCTATTTTCCTATGTTCTTATGTTCAAGAATGTTATGAGGCTTGTATTAGACCCCCTCGGGGTCGTGTACGCCGTGTTACAACTAGGGGGTGCTCCCGGGTCGTGACATTTTCATTAACTTGAGAGGCATTAGCTGGACTATGCTGGGAAGAGTATCTGAGGTACTGAAATGCTAGGACAGTGATACCAATCCCTCCAATTAGAAAGAGAGATGGAAAATTTCCCAGCTTGCATTTGGTGGATTGTGTGGGAAGAAAGAAACCAAGTTTGTTTTGACGACAGAGCCATTAGGATTCAGAAACTAAAGATAACATGATTAAGGCTTTACTTTTTTTCGCGTAAACATAGCTTAATGGAAGAGTTAGAATCAATTCTTGATGTACTTGATTCCTAATGAGAAGATTAGGGAGCTTATTTTTTTTCTCATCTAGATGTAAATATGGGTGACTACACACCCTTTGTGTAGTTTGTTATTAATACACAAAAATGTTACCTGTTAAAAAAAAAATCCCCCTTTGGATCACACTACCATGCCTTCCGGTGGGCTATTGGTCTAGTGAAGCATTGAGTAAGGTTGCGAGTGACACTGGGAAACCCCTCTCACTGACAGTTTCACTGCTTCAATGGCACGAATTTCATACGCTAGAGTACTAGTTGAAGCTGATCAATGGCCACTCTTGGAGTCTATTGAAGTAATGATACCAACTGGATCTTTTCATAATTGAGTATGATTGGCATCCAAAATTTTGTTCTGAGTGTATGACATTTGGCCACAAAGTTGAAGCATGCTGGAATTCTGAAGTGGAAGCATAGGAAGAGCCTAAGTCCTAGGAAGTCAACAAAAAGAGGTGCAGGAACAGAAAACCTAAACAACCTAGATGTAACTGGAAAACAAAAGGTGTAGCAAAGCAGGATGAACCAACTACTAGTACATTAGTAGTGGATAGACGGAAGATACATGAACCTGCCAATATCACCATCTCAGCTCAGTTCGGCCTCCTGAAGTTCTACAAATAGAGGTGCATGTGAAATGTGAATGTTGCAAATGGCTATGAAGCTCTTCAAGATGAGGGGATCACTCACACTGGAGACCCGAGGGATACCCATCTCCCTCAGTAATTATCTCCACATGGAACATACAAGGGCTTAGCCAACCTTTGAAAGAGAAAGAGTTGAAGCTCTTTCTGCAGAAGAAAAGATAGACATTATGGGAGTTATTGAAACTAGAACTAACATGCAAAAGTCTGGGAATATTTTTTTTTGAGAATGGTAACAGTTAATCTATATATCCACTGGTACACTACATTAAAATATATAGTCCCCATTACAACTTACATCTTGAACATCTATTTGTTGTTCTTATGAATAGTCTAAAGCGTCAAAAATATCTTCTGTTTGAGCTATTAATTATGTCTACACCAAAATAAAACAGAGCTAAACAATTCATTTTGAACTCCTGGAAGATGCTCTGCTTGCCTTCAAAAGTCTGGGAATATACTGACTGCAAACATTGTCTCAACTACCCTATGGCTTTTCATGGTAGGGTATGTGATACCAACCCACCTCTCAAGACGTATTTTAGAAGAAAATATCGACAAAAGAATAAAGAGTTGAATTCTCGACAAACAACTGTTGTGTAGCAGTTGTTTAGCAGTTATTATTCCTAATTTATAGTTTATAGTGTCAGTCTTATCCTTTTATGTTCTCTATATATATGTAATCAGGATTAGTTATTGGTATTATGTAATTAAGAATCAAAACTAATATTTTCTGGAGTCTTG
>NW_006239088.1:1150567-1162466 GCF_000226075.1 Solanum tuberosum | reverse complement strand
TCAAGAATTTGCAAAGCGTTCATCTAGGGTTACAAATTGGCCAGATCACTGTCTCTTAGGGGTGTTCCTGAATGGGTTGAAAGAGGAACTTAAATCTGATGTTAGGATTCACAAACCCAGAACAGTTTACAGGGCTATGAGTTTGGCACTTGAATTTGAAAATAAATTAGGCACAACCCGCAGCAATAAAGTGCCTAATTGGACCCCAAACAATAGACCCACGATACAAAATCCATTGAATTCTTTTAGAAACACCCAGAACAATTCTTCATCTGCAAATCACAATGTACGCAGCAGTGTTTCATCCAACCCAGCCGCTTAACAACCTCTTCAAATGCGAACATGGGATACCGAGAGGAGAAATCTTATGGCACAAGGACTTTGCTTTCGTTACTATGAGAAATTTGCACCCGGTCATAGATGCAAATCTGCAAAATTATCTCTCATGGAGATTACTGGAGAAGTTCGAGTGGAAGAGGTTGACAAGGTCAATGCAGTAGTTGGTGATAACCCTCACGAAAATGACCTTGCTGAAATTTCCTTCCATGCCATTTTGGGACAATCAGTGGGTGCTACAATGAAGCTTCAGGGTGAGATCAATGGTACAAAGGTTTTAATACTTGTGGATAGTGGTTCCACACATAATTTTGTGGCTGAATCCATTGTGGAGGAGCATAATATACCAGTAGAAATGGTTCCAACATTCGGTGTGCAAATAGAGAATGGGGATATCATTCGCTGCAATAAAGTTTGTCGTAATCTTCAAATTCAATTGCCGGGCTTTACTATCACTCAGGATTACTACCCTTTTGCAATTGGAGGGGCTGATTTGGTTTTTGGTATCAAATGGTTAGCTTCTCTCAATACGATTCAAGCTAACTGGAAGGATATGTTCATAATTTTCAATTGGCAAGGGAAGCGTTACAAATTGCAAGGCGTGAGATCCACAGATTCAACCATAGCTTCTCTCCAATCTTTTAACATGGTTTCAGAAGTTTCAGGTAATGCAATCCAAACCTTTACATGAATTCCAGTTTGTGTTTTCTGAACCAACATCTCTTCCACCATTTAGAGCACATTCTCATGCTATTCCTTTGTTACCAAATTCTAAACCTCCAAACATCAGACCTTATCGTTACCCACATGGTACAAAAAACTGAAATTGAGAACCAAGTTGCAGCTTTATTAGAATCTGGTTTCATTTGCCCTAGTTCAAGTCCCTTTGCTAGTCCAGTTCTGCTAGTTAAAAAGAAAGATAACTCTTGGCGGTTTTGTGTGGATTACCGTAGCCTAAACAAAATCACTGTCCCAGACAAATATCCAATTCCAAATATCGATGAGTTGTTAGATGAATTACATGGGGCCACAATTTTTTCTAAAATTGATCTTCGTTCCGGATACCATCAAATTTGTGTCCAACCTGATGATGTCTATAAAACTGCCTTTCGCACTCATTCAGGCCATTACGAGTTTCTCGTAATGCCTTTTGGACTCACTAATGCACCATCCACATTTCAGGGTGCCATGAATGATCTTTTCAGGCCATACCTTCGAAAATCTGTCCTAGTGTTCTTTGATGATCTATAGTCCTGACCCTCAAACACACCAACAACACCTTCAAACAGTCCTCCATCTTCTTTCTGTCAATTCCTTTTTTGCTAATCCAAAGAAATGTTTATTTGGTCAACACCAAGTTGGTTTTTTGGGTCATGTGATTTCTTAAGATGGAGTAGCAGTGGATTCAGAAAAAATATCTGCGGTGTTGGAATGGCCTGTTCCAAAGAATGTCAAGGAACTTCGTGGTTTCTTAGGTCTCACAGGTTATTATAGGCGCTTTGTTAAGAACTATGGGATCATTGCTCGTCCTTTAACAGAATTGACCAAGAAAAATGCTTTTACCTGGCATGCAAAAGTAGAGCAGGTTTTCCAAAATCTTAAGAGGATCTTGACATCAGTACCAGTGCTTCGAGTGCTTCGTCTTCCAGATTTCACTCAACAGTTTACAGTTGAGTGTGATGCTTCATCTGATGGAGTTGGGGCTATTTTACTGCAACACTGTCATCCAGTAGCCTATTTCAGTAAGGGATTTTCCTTTTCTAGTCGCATTAAATCTACTTATGATCGTGAATTGCTGGCTTTGGTCCTTGCATTGCAAAAATGGAAGCATTATCTTTTGGGTCGGCATTTTATTGTCACTACTGACCATTGATGAATTGTTGGCTTTGGTCCTTGCATTGCAAAAATGGAAGCATTATCTTTTGGGTCGGCAATTTATTGTCACTACTGACCATTGTAGCCTAAAGTATCTCTTGCATCAGCGGGTGACTACTCAGGTGACTACTGCTGAACAACAATGTTTGTTGTTTAAATTATTGCCTTTTGATTTCACTATTGTCTATAAGTCAGGAAGTGAAAACAAAGGCACTGATGCCTTATCTCGTCGCCCTCAACATGCTAATTTTTTATCTTTGGTGATCCCTATCCCATTAGATTTCAGTGATTTGACAAAAGCAATTGAAGTTGATCCATATACTAAGCAGATTCGAGATCAACTCTCTTCTGATCGTCGATTCATCCTGATTTCTCGTTGTTTGCTAACCATCTTTACAACAAATCTCGGCTGGTTATTCCTGATTATCCTGAACTCAAAGCCAAGATTTTAGCAGAGTCACATGATTCTCCAACAGGAGGGCACGGAGGTTACTTGAAAACTCTCAAAAAGGTATCTGCAAATTTTTTCTGGCCTTGTTTGAAGAATGATGTTAAGTCCTTTGTCCAGAATTGTGTGATATGCCAGCAACATAAATATGAAACATTAGCTCCAGCTGGTCTCTTACAACCTTTGCCCATTCCTAATAGAGTTTGGGAGGATATCTCCCTTGATTTCATTGTTGGGCTTCCTCCTTCTAGTGGCTTTGATACTATTCTTGTGGTGGTTGACAGGTTTAGCAAATACAGCCATTTTCTTGCTTTATCTCATCCCTTTACTGCTAAAACAGTGGCTGGGGTTTTCTGTAAGGAGATTGTCAAGTTGGATGGTTTACCGCGCTCCATTCTTTCAGATCGTGATGTTGTCTTCACAAGTGCTTTTTGGCAGGAACTTTTTCGCCTTAGTCGCACTCGTCTCCGTATGGGTACTTCCTATCATCCCCAATCTGACGGTCAAACGGAAGTGGTCAATCGCTGGCTTGAAACTTACTTACGTTGTTTTGCTCATGACAAGCCCAAATCATGGCTTCAATATCTATCTTGGGCTGAATATTCTTTCAACAGTGGATACCATTCTTCAGCCAATATGACTCCTTTCCAGATTGTGTATGGGAGAGAACCACCACTATGGCTCCTTTCCAGATTGTGTGTGGGAGAGAACCACCACTCTTGCATCCCTTTGTTCATGGAGAAACTAAAATTGCTGAACTTGAACAGCAGCTCGTGGAACGAGATCAAATGTTAGAGGTACTACGTTCCAATCTCATGAAGGCTCAATCCATAATGAAGTCTCAAGCTGATTCCAAGCAACGTGACTTGTTTTTTAATGTGGGTGCTACTGTTTTCCTTCGTTTGCGACCTTATCAGCAGAAGAGTTTAGCCAAACGTCTTAATGAGAAGCTTTCACCTCGATATTTTAGACAATACAAAATTGTTCGTCGAGTTGGTCCTATTTTTTTTATGAATTGCAGCTTCTTGAAACATCTAAGGTACATCATATTTTTCATGTCTCGTTGCTTCGTCTTGCTTGTGGTTGTTATGATATTGCTTCCTCTCCATTCTTACCACTATCGGGTGAATTGGAATTTATGGTGGAACCTGAAAAAGTTTTATCGCATCGTTGGGTGAAAGAGTCAGGAGTGCCAACTCTGGAATTACTTATTCAATGGCGTCATCGTCCTGTTGAAGAGGCTAGTTGGGAAGACTATGACTAGTATAGCTTGCTGTTCAATTTCCTTTGTTCTGCCTTGAGGACAAGGCATCTTTTAAGGGGGATGCACTGATACCAACCCACCTCTCAAGACGTACTTTAGAAGAAAATATCGACAAAAGAATAAAGAGTTGAATTCTGGACAAACAACTGCTATAACAGTTGTCTAGCAGTTATTATTCCTAGTTTATAATGTATCCAAAAAATTGTGTAATGGACATCCACAATATGGCGTATTTACTACTCATTGGAGTTCATCCTTAGATAATGTGCCTCATTAAAACCTTACTAGGAAAATCCTATGGGAAAAAAAACCTATTGAAAGAAAAGAGCACATATCTAGTAATACACATTGAAAGCTGCCTCATTAAAAACCTTACCAGGAAAATCCAGTGGGACAAAACCTCAGTTAAGAAAAAAAGAGTGCAGCGCATATTTTACCCCCAATTAAAAAATTACTTAAATGGCTACTATGGAGGGCTCATATACAAGTGTAGGTGCTGATGGTTCATCAACAATATACTCATTCTAGTGTCTCTGATGCAAATGATACTTTTTCAATCTACCTAACTATTGTCTATGCCAAGAATGGAAGTCAGAATAGAGAGGAGTTGTGGAGGGACCTAATTCAAATTGGGAATGATGTCTAGAAGGCTTGGTTTCTAAGTGGGGACTTTAACAATGCTTTGGCTACTGAATACAGAACTGGATCCCATGTTGTGCCAGGAGAGAATCAAGCTTTTCAGGGTTCCATTGACACTTTGCAGCTAACAGCTTTAAGACAAACCGGGAGACACTTCACCTTTAGCAATAGACATCAAGATGGGAGTAGAGTATACTCCAAACTAGACTGGGCATTGGGCAACTTTAGGTGGATAGTGGAGGCATGTGGAGGTTGAGTTTTTGAGTCCAGGAGTATCTGAACACTCACCAATCCTTATCCAAGTGGACACATGACCGCCCTCCTGGCCAAAATCTTTCAAATTATTCAAAATTGTTTTAGAGCACCCTGAGTTTGAAGGGATTTTAACATAGAAGGTACACTCATACAAGAATGTTTCAATTGTGAAGTAAGCTCAAAGTATTGAAAATTGGACTGAAGGATCTTAATGTATAGTCATCTTTTTTTTGTTTTTCCTTTTCGAGTCACCCCTCAAAGAAGAAGTTGTGGCAAAGCTTGAGGATGACAAAGACATGGAACAGTCAAAGAAAAAAGATGGAACAAAAACAAAGAACACCAAAACAAATTGAGAGTAATAGATCCAAGGATTGCATAAAGAGTTGGAGGAAGAACGTGGAGAAACTGAATGGTTTAGGGAACTCCCAAATTTATAAACATCAGAAGAGGGTTGTTGACGTCGCTTGGGACTATGTGTTGTAGATAGGCCGCACACATGGCAAGAAGGTTTAATGAGGTGGGACCAACATCTTTTCATGTTGAAGAAAAATGGGTGATAAGGGTTTGCGTGAGTTTTCTCCTTCCGCCTCCCGGCGATGCCTGACACCAAGATTGGAAAGTGGAAGGAGAATCTATATTGGGGTGAAACTGACTAATGCACGTGGCATGTGGAGGAATGGACACTTGGTGAAAGGGTACAACTAAAAGCGAAGTTTCAAAAAGATCAACCCATCAGAGAGATATCCTTGGGAATGAGAGAAAGACCACGCCGATGACAGGGCAAAGGACCAACCCCAAGACGTGGACAAGGAGACAAAGAGGACAAAGTGTCAGAGAGGAGAGGTGAGCAGACGAGCCTGTACGGACCTGAGCAATACAAAAGTTATGGTTGGCGCCCCTAACGGCATCACCACGTGGCCCATGGTCGTTGATCTTAGTAATTTAGGGATTGAATGGGGCTTTTTTATTGGATGATGCCTCACTATTGTAACATATAGATGGTTTGTTTCCTCCACTAGTAAATTCATACAGAATTCTAACAATACACAATTTTCTTGTGCTCCAAGTTACCGTTGTTCCATTCAGTTCTTATCCTAGAAGCATATTCACCCAAAGATATCACCTATTCAAAAGGCTATCAGTCTCGGATTCATAACCCTCCAACAACATCTTAGTCTCAGCTTTATCTCCTTTACGCTTTCGTTTCATTTGATTTGTTTTGTTAATCCGGCAATATTCAAATTGCTAACTATTGGCCCTAAAAAGAGTTAAACCAAGATGCATTCTCTTGACCTCATATAAATTTACATGTACGATTTAACAGGTAAACAATAATCCAGGGAGATTAATAGAGCTAAACATGATACAATATCTTCCCCATTCAACTACATAGATGTGGCAATCAAACCTAATTCTACCTCTTGATATTATGGTCACAACTTATAAGTTATAAGAGCGCATTATAGTATAGGGGGGCCGAGGATTTAAATGCTTCCTGTGCACCTTTTAATATATATACATATTTTCATGATCTTTCTTTAAATTTTCATACAGATTATATACTTCGATGAGTAAGTGTATGTGCACTTCACTGCTTATAAGCTGAATCCACTTTTTAAAATTAGCCATATTTTCATCAACTATATAAAATTTATATATGTAACCTATTACAAATTCCCAGAACTTTTGTGCTCACCTTTTCACATACTTGTCAAAAGGGCTAGCTCCTACTGCATCTGCAAATAAAAAAGTTCCAACACAACTTTCTTAGGTCGCTTGTAATATTTTCCATTAATCCAAAACAAATTTTCAGAAGGACAAGAAAAGTAGACACACAGAGAGCAATGAATATAACTGACAATTTCATTTTTGAATATATAATACCAATTTCGATCACTATCTCACGTGTATGATAACCTATGGCAGCCAAAAGTGGCTTTATACATGAGCAGATGATTACAAATGTAGTTACTAAGGCGCACTGCACTAAACAGTGGCGCAGGTTAGCATTGCTACAATGAAGGGAATCACCTTTAGGTAGAGCTAGCCATTGAAGCAAAACTCCAAGGGCTATGTTGACCAATCGTCTGCTTTCCCGCCTTGTCTCCGGTAACAACGCGCAAGTTAAGCTAAAATTGCGGTGATATCTCGCTGGCGACAGTGTTTGTCGTGACGGAGAGCGGAGGAGCCGGGAATTTAAGACGCTGGTGGTAACATGCGCAGGGGTGTACATGGTAATTGTCATCTGATCGGAATGTTTGTGCAACAGAGAAGAGCAGTCTAATGATAAGACTTATCCAGTGCAATCTCCGAATTTACAATTCTACCCTATTTAATTTAATAACTACACATTGGTGTATGCACTCCCTTTATATATACATTAAAATCAAAATTAATACTACTACTAGATAAGTATGTTATTTATGGTCTAATTTTTTTTTATTTAAATATAATTAATATAAATGATCAAATTGTATATAAATATTATTTTAGATGAAATAAATGAAAATATTACTACCTTGAATACAGTGTAGCTGCTAAATGTGTTACTCTATATATATATTGTGAATATCATATATTGAATGTTAAAGTGGAATATTTACATAGTTGAAAGTTTTTTTTATGTGGATATATATACTATTTATAAATCAAACACTTACAAATGCATCTTGTATGTTGTAATCAATAGCTTTGAATCATTTTTTTTTTGTTATCAAAATCACCTTTTATCTTTGAAATGAGGATGAAATATTAGTATTCTAATTATTCTAGAGTATCAAGGTCCAACCAATTCAAACAAATATAACAGTTATACTGTCTCTCCATCAAATATCAGCGTCAAATGCCCTATTAAATAATTTTCTATGAAAGTAAAAAAGTGAAAGTGACTGAGAGAAATAAAATTTTAAAAAAGCACACATAAAAACACACAAAAATATTAAAATGAAGATTAATCAGCTAAGGATAGTCCTTCGGTATATAGTCTCCCAACTTTGATAGATATCCAACAAAAAATATGAGAAACGTAATTAACAATGAAGTAAGAAAAAGTGGATAAAACAATACACTATTATTCTATAAACCTACTAAATTAGGTAAAAATAAATATACGACAAAGGTCTTCACCAGAAAAGAAAGTAACACATAAATGTCATATTAACAAACGAGTTCACTATTTTTTTCACCTTTATTTAAAATGAGTAATGAGTTGGCTTGATACTGCCAAACTATAGTATAATGAAAATTCAAAGGTAAAATGTTATAATTATACTCACAAGAAAATGTAAGTTTGAATAGGCAAGTTGTTCTACCCTACCAGTTAAATTTCACACGTTTCATATTTACCAATTGTCTGCAATTCTTAATTTCTTGGGAACTGAAAAAGAAATAAAAATAAAAATATATGTTTGACATAAAAATATTACTACTATATTCTCTTTGAAACAAAAGATGTTAGAAATAAATTTCCGCTAAACAAGAAACATATCAGTTCCTCCATCGCCCACAGTAGCAAGCTAGATGAAGCTTGATAGTCTATAGTTTGTTTGACAGAATATATAATAATAGATTCTTAAACACCAACACAGTATCAGTCAAAATAATTACAATCCAATCAATCACATATTACCAAATAAAACCCATCTCAATCAACAAACATATAAACACCTCAATTTCAAACTATTTGCAATCAATTATATGTCTCATATATATTAAGATCAATTATCATTTCAATTCTAATAAATAATCCATAACTATATAAACTCATCTACTTCTTCAAAAATTCATCCCAAACAAAATTGAAACCAATTGCTAACAAAAATAAAAGGAACAATTGAATTAAAAGAATCAACAAAGTGTATAAATCTTAATCTTATACTATTTAGAGCCTCAACAATAAAGCTTATTTATATTATGATGGATGATCATTCAAATACTTTCTGGCTACACAAACCTTATTTTTATATTAAAAAAAATTCATCCGAATAAAAGCTAAATACAACTTTTTTAAACGAAGAAAAGGAATAATTTGAGCAAAATAAATAATGTAAACACCTCAATCTCGTCTAATTTTTTATATAAAATAATCACCATATCAATATAATATTGTCTTTTTTCATTCTTATATTGAATCAAGACGTATCATCTTTTGTGAGTTTCAAATTTATATCAAGTCACGTTTTGTGATTATAAAAAATTCTTTGTTAATTCTCTTGTCTGCACAAATTAGCTTAGCGTGCTCAACTCTAAAGCTAATAGTTTATGAATTTTGTTTTCAAGTTCATTCATACAAAAGGTAGGAGTAAAGCTAAGTATATGCTATCTTATTAAGACTCCATTTATGAAATTTTATTGGGTATGTGTAACACCCCGAAAATCTAATGACCCAAGCTAGAGCCTAACATGTAGTCTAGTACCCTAAAAAGGGTTAACGTTAAGATAAGAGTTGTAAAATAACTTCCCTAACTTAGTACTAAGGTCTTAGTGCCTAAACGTCAAGGCATGGTCCTCCTCAAGGGAACGCGGCAAGGGGTTCCCCGTCCGGACCTTTTTACCCTCTTGGGAGAGAAGCACAGCCGCACATTCCCGAGGCTGCATTCATTTATTCATATTCAACTTGACATGTGGGAAGGGCTTACTCTACTAGTGGCTCGGCTTGGTCTCGCCGATCGTGTTTTTCACAGGATTTTTCGTTAAGTGAAAAACCTGTAGATAAATGCTTTATACAGATGACGATAAGACTTTCCAATCAGTAGTTGTTGTAAAATTCTGCCAAGTATTACAGATGGAAGTAGACAAAAAAGTATAAATCTCGATGCTAGCATAATTGTCTGGAATTCAAATTGGTCGAGAAAAAGAACCAATACCCCGGAACCACGGTGCGCATTATTCACTGCGCTTTATTTAAAGCAGTGTGCGTCATTCGGGGTGATAAAAAAGGCTCTCCATGGGAAGCGTCTGCTTCGGCGCCATTCCAGACCTTTTCCTCATGGAACGAGAAGACCGATGAGCCCTTACTCTAATTCGAAATACGTCTCTTTCTTTCTATTGGAAGGGGCTTGCAACGATGGAAGGCTTACGGGATAGGGGCATACTCATATGATTTTGGGAATACCACACTTGGTTAGGGATACTGGAATAGAAAGTAAATCCGGTTCCCAAGCCTTATACCTTTCTTCTGCAATGATTCCATTATGGGATTCCGTGCTTTCTTTAACCTTGAAAAGAGCATATGCATCCTGGGATTCTCTGCTGGTCGTAGAATAGTCTTTTCAGTAAGTGTTGTTGCAGTTGTAGAACTATTAGCCGGGTGAGATCCAATGTAGATCCAACTTTCGATTCACTCGTGGGATCCGGGTGGTCCAGGGGGAGGCCGGGTCATTTGACGTAAATTGAAGGTTTTTCCCTATTAGAGAAGGCCCTATCCCGCCTGGGGAGTACCTTCGCAAGAAGACCCCTTGAGGAGGACCCAAGAGAAGGCCCAAAGCTGTCAAAAATAGCACCTAACCACGATTGGGCACCCACGAGCCGTGGGTGGACCCACATTTCGTGGTAGGGGAGTCGTGGGTCGAGACTTAGTCTCCCCAATCTTTCCCCCATTTTCCCCCTCTCTGAACCTTTTGATGGATGAACAACATGGGGAGTGACCCCATCCACGGTCCGCGGATGGGGGTCCATAGGTCACCCCTAAAGCTGCCCCAAAAATTCGGCCAAGGCTTAGTCAAAGCCATAAATTCCAAAACGTGTTATATTAGTGTGGGGTTGTTTTAATTCATTATTTTAGACCTATATAAGTATATCCAAGTTATTAACCAACTCTTTTAACACCTCACAACGCACAAACTCAAACTCAACCAACTTCTCTCCCAAAATATTCTCTCTCTAAGACTCCATTGAAGAACAAGGTCAAGGTCAAGCTAGGGGTTCAAGAACAAGACTTTGTTCCTCAATTTCGTGTGGAAATATCCCTAAGGTATGGATTCTCTTCATTCTTAGGTATCTATCCCCAAGAAGTCCCTTCAAAGTATGTTTTAAGACTTCCAAAAACCTAGGGTTTTCATCTAATCATGGGTCTTCTTCCAAAACGATTTCAAATGTTTAATTATTGTTTATTATGATTAATGATGATGATTTATGGTTGGATTAATGAAGTATTGTTGGGTTTTGATGAAAATCTCATTGGACCCATGATTTCCCATTCTTCCAAAATTATGAACTATGTATGGCTTGATTGATGATGAGAGCTTGACAATTGATTATGTTTATGTTTATTAAGTTGTTGAATCATAAAATTCCCCTATCTAGTGTTGTAATTCTATAAGTTAAGGTTGATCTTGATTCATGGCCTTGAAGGGCAATTTGTTAGGGTTTATACATGTTAATGAGGTTTGTATATGAACATGTGATTCACTTAGATAGTGATGATCCTATGACTATTGTGTAATTGTGGTATTGATGCAAGATCCTTCTTCTCTATACCCTTGAACTTGATTATGTATGAAGTATGTATGTATGTTATGATAAGCTTATTGTGTTCATTGAAAGGCTATTCTCATGAAACACTATGAATGTTATGTGAAAAGTTTACTCACATGTTGATGATTCTAAGGTTGAAAGGACATTCTCACCAAATGAATCTCTGAGCTACTATGATGTATGTTGGTTGAGTGCCCAGTGCATTCTCTTATGACCATGAACTTAAGTAAAGACTTAATATGAACTTTAAAGGGAATTATGCTTAGCACCGAGTGGATATGAAAATGAGATGGAGGCTTTTACGTTTAGCAAGTCCGGCTTCCCAATGTATGTTGTCTCATGGGATGGAAACCTTTTACGTTATTAGTCCAGATTTCTAGTAACAATCCCCATATCCCATAACTATGTGCCCACATAGGTCTTTAGCTAGTGGATCCACCTAAAAGCTATTATGAAAGTTCTACCTTAGTTAAGTAGGACACCTCTTTCCGGTGTGGGGGTAGAACACCAGATTACATGTAGCTCACATGGTATATGTCGGTTAATGCTATTTTCCCTCTATGATACAAATATGAATGATGGTAAGAACATGGACTTTAACTATGACT
>NW_006239088.1:1137511-1150184 GCF_000226075.1 Solanum tuberosum | reverse complement strand
TTCAAGTGAAGCTTGGGTTGACTATTCCCTAGGCTTGGTGAGTCCTCAAGTTCGAGGACAAGATGTTATCATTTTTTAGCTTTTATGTACCATCCACTTTTGAGAGTTTATTGATGTAAATGGATTTTGACCCTATTTGTACTCTCTATTGTACTAGATGGTGATTGAGACAAGTCTAGATTCTATTTCATCTATGAAGAGGAAGTTGACTTCTATTGTAAAAGTTTTAAATTTTCCGCAATTATTCTATGTATTTATGTTACGATAATGCTAAAGGCTTGTATGAGACCCCTTCGGGGTCAAGTACGCCATGTTACTTCTAGGAGGTAAACCCGGATAGTGAAAAACTTGGTGTCAGAGCACAAGGTTATAGAATGATTCTAGGATGATGTCTGATGAACCTCGTATAGTAGAGTCTTGTTCATAAGTGTGAAGCGCGCCACACTTATGAATGAGAGGCTATAAGATGTTTAGGAACTTTTCACTTCTTTCATTACTCTTTAGTCGTGCCTTAGAGTTTTAACTCTATGAAGTCCTTTTCCTAACCCTTTTCTTGTGCATATAGGAATATGACTACAAGAAGAGCGGCCGCAAGAAGGATGGAAGAGGAGATTGTTGATGAGGGAGTTCCTCCCTAAGGTCCCCAAGGTCAACAAGGGCCTCAAATTCCTCAAGCTCCTAATGATGAAGGGGCTATGACAAATGTGGAGATAAGGTCGGCTCTCCAAACTTTGACCCATGTTTTAGTGACTCAAGTAACTAGGGATGCTAGAGCTCATGTAAACCCCAATGCAAGTACAACCGCTTCAAGTATTAGGGATTTCACAAGAATGAATCCACCTACATTCTATGGCTCCAAAGTGGATGAGGACCCATAAGGCTTTATAGAAGAGATGTTTAAAGTGGTTGATGCTATGGGGGTGTCATCTCAAGAGAAGGTGGAACTAGCTGCCTACCAATTGAAGGATGTGGCTCAAGTTTGGTATGAGCAATGGAAGGATGAGAGACCCATGAGAGCGGGCCCGATTGATTGGGGAGTCTTCAAGTCGGCCTTCCTTGATAGGTTTTCCCCCTAGAGTTGAGGGAGAGAAAGATGCAAAAAATCATCATCCTTCGCCAAGGAGGTATGAGTGTGAAGGAATATAGCCTTAAGTTCACCCAATTGTCTAAACATGCTCCAACCTTAGTGGCAGACTCTAGAGCCAAGATGAACAAATTTGTTATGGGGATATCCGACTTGGTAGTCAATGAATGTCGTTCGGCAATGCTCATCCCAAGTATGAATATTTCACGTCTTATGGTTTATGCCGAACAAATTGAGGAACAAAAGCTCAAGCAAGTGAGTAGAGAAGTGAGCAAGGACCGATGATGGGAATTCTTCCAAGGGTAGATTTGAGATTCAAGGTAAACCAAAGTTCAAGAAGAGGTTTTCCAACCAAGACTCCTCTAGCACTCCAAGGGTCAACAAAGATAGGGTGTCTAACCCTAAGCCACAAAGAGGTAATAGTGGTGGCTCTTATGTTGAAAGACCTAGTTGTGCAAAGTGTGGCAAGAATCATGAAGGCTAGTGCCTAGTTGGCACGAATGGTTGCTTTAGTTGTGGGAAGAGCGGTCATATGAAGAGAGATTGTCCTATGCTAAAGGTTCAAGGGAGAGAGGGCAAGCAAGTCCCTCCAAGTGGCTCAAATTCCGATGCTCCCAAGAAGAATCACTTCTATGCTCTCCAATCCCGAGGGGACCAAGAGAGTTCCCCAGACGTGGTACGGGTATGTTGCAAGTCTTTTCCATTAATGTTTATGCATTGTTAGACCCCGGTGCCATTTTATCATTTGTTACACCTTTGGTGGCTATGAAATTTGAAGTACTCCCCGAAATATTAGAGGAACCTTTTTTGGTTTCTACCCCGGTGGGTGACTCGGTTGTGGCTAAAAGAGTTTATAGGAGTTGTCCTATTTCATTATCTCATAAAGTCACTTTGGTTGATTTAGTAGAATTAGATATGTTGGACTTTGATGTCATATTGGGGATGGATTGGTTGCATGCTTGTTTTGCGTCCATTGATTGTAGAACTCGGGTAGTTAAGTTTCAATTTCCAAATGAACCTACTTTAGAGTGGAAGGGGGGAAATTCGAGTCCTAGAGGTCGTTTTGTTTCATGTCTAAAAGCTAGAAAAATGATCTCAATGTGGTGCATGTATCACATTGTTAGGGTTATGGACGTTGAGTCCGAGACTCCTTCTTTGGAGTCGGTGCCCGTAGTGAGTGAGTATCCAGAAGTCTTCCCCGATGGCTTTCCCAGTATTCCTCCCGAACGGGAAATAGACTTCGACATTGATTTTTTGTCGGATACACAACCCATATCCATTCCCCCCTTACCGGATGGCTCCAGCCAAATTAAAGGAATTGAAGGAACAACTCAAGGACTTGTTAGAAAAGGGTTTTATTCAACCAAGCATATCTCTATGGGGTGCTCCGGTATTGTTCGTAAAGAAGAAAAATGGGTCCCTTAGGATGTGTATTGATTACCGCCAATTGAACAAAGTCACAATATAGAATAAGTATCCACTTCCTACGATTGATGATTTGTTTGATCAACTTCAAGGGGCTAACTTTTTCTCCAAAATAGATCTTCGTTCGGGTTACCATCAACTAAGGGTAAGAGGATGTGATATTCCTAAGACGGCCTTTAGGACCCGGTACGATCACTACGAATTTGTGGTTATGTCTTTTGGGTTAACAAATGCTTCGGCGGCATTCATGGACCTAATGAATAGAGTGTTTAGGCAATATCTTGATTCGTTTGTGATCATTTTTATTGACGATATCTTGATCTATTAGAAGAGTGAGGGTGAACATATGGACCATTTGAGGATTGTATTGCAAGTCCTTAAGGACCACCAATTATATGCAAAGTTTAGTAAGTGTGAGTTTTGGCTAAGATCAGTTGCTTTCCTTGGTCATATTGTGTCGGGTATGGGTATTGAGATAGATCCTAAGTAGATGGAGGCGGTCGAGAATTGGCCTAGACCTCTAACTCCTACCGATAGTAGAAGCTTTTGGGTTTGGCAAACTACTATAAAAGGTTTGCTGAGGGATTTTCCTCCATTGCTTCTCCATTGATGGCTTTAACTCAAAAGAAAGCTAAATTTATGTGGTCGGAGGCTTGTGAGAAAAGCTTCCAAGAATTGAAAGATAGACTTACTTCCGCTCCGGTGTTGACCTTACCGGAGGGTACCGATGGGTTTGTGGTATTTTGTGACGCTTGTCGAATGGGTTTGGGATGTGTCCTTATGCAAAGGGGTAAAGTGATTTCATATGCTTCGAGGCAACTCAAGGTACATGAGAAGAATTATTCGACTCATGACCTTGAATTAGCGGTGGTTGTGTTTGCTTTGAAAATATGGAGACATTACTTATATGGGGTCCATGTAGATGTGTTTACCGACCACAAGAGTCTTCAATATGTGTTTAGCCAAAAAGACTTGAATCTCCGACAAAGAAGGTGGTTAGAGCTTTTGAAATATTATAACATAAGTATCCTTTACCACCCCGACAAAGCTAATGTAGTTGCGGATGCCCTAAGTAGATTGTCCATGGGTAGTGTGGCTCATGTAGAAGATGAGAAGAAGGAATTGGGTTACGTGATGTGCATATGTTGGGCCCGGTTAGGTGTCCAACTAGTGGATTCCACCAAGGGTGGAATTATGGCCCATCATAGTTCCGAATCGTCCTTTGTGGTTGATGTGAAGTCTAAACAACACCTTGACCCTATGTTGATGGAGTTGAAAGAATCGGTTCTCAACAAGTCTGTTGAGGCTTTCTCCCAAGGGGGGATGGGGTGCTTAGGTACCAAGGTAGATTATGTGTTCCGGATGTTGATGGCTTAAAAGAGCAAATTTTAGAAGAGGCTCATGGTTCACGGTATTATATTCATCCGGAAGCCACCAAGATATACCATGATTTATGAGAAGTCTATTGGTGGAATGGCATGAAAAAGGATATAGCGGGTTTTGTGGCCAAATGTTCGAATTGTCAACAAGTTAAGGCCGAACATAAAAAATCGGGAGGTTTGTCCCAATATATAGATATTCCCACTTGGAAGTGGGAGGATGTGAATATGAACTTTGTGGTGGGTTTGCCTCGTACTCGAAGGCAACATGATTCTATTTGGATCATTGTTGATAGGATGACTAAATCAGCCCACTTTATTCCGGTCAAGATTTCATTTTTGGCGAAAGACTATGCCAAGTTGTACATTAATGAGATAGTGAAGTTGCATGGGGTTCCCTTATCTATCGTATTGGATCGGGGTGCCTAATTTACCTCACACTTTTGGAAGGCATTCCAAAAAGTGCTTGGTACCAATGTTAAACTTAGTACCGCTTTCAACCCTCAAACGGATGTCAATCGGAAAGGACCATTCAAACCTTAGAGGACATGTTGAGAGCATGTGTGCTTGGTTTCAAAGGTAGTTGGGATGACCATCTCCCATTGATTGAGTTTGCCTACAACAATAATTACCACTCTAGCATTGCCATGGCTCCGTTCGAAGCACTTGATGGGAGGAGGTGTAGATCTCCGGTTGGGTGGTTTGAGGTAGGTGAATTTGCTCTAATTGGTCCCGAACTAGTTTATGAGGCCATTGAAAAAGTTCGACTTATTAGAGAAAGGTTGAAGATGGCTCATAGTCGGCAAAAATCCTACGCCGATAATAGAAGGAGGGATCTAGAGTTTGAAATTGGTGATTTGGTCTACTTGAAAATCTTACCTATGAAGGGTGTCGTGAGGTTTGGTAAAAAGAGGAAGCTTAGTCCCCGGTATGTGGGCCTATACCAAATCTTGAAACATGTTGGGAAAGTTGTATATGAATTAGACTTGCCAAATGAGTTGGCTCCGGTTCACCCGGTGTTTCATGTTTCCATGCTCAAGAAGTGCATTGGTGATCCGGTATCCATCCTTCCATTAGAGGGTTTAGGAGTTGATAAGAACCTCTTTTATGAAGAAGTCCCGGTTGAGATTTTGGACCGACAAGTGAAGAGGTTGAGAAATAAGGAAGTAGCCTCCGTCAAGGTTTTATGGAGGAATCACTTAGTTGAGGGTGCTACATGGGAGGTCGAGGTCGATATGAAGTTCCGTTATCCTCATCTTTTTCCTTCTACACCTATTCAAACTTGAGGTAAGTATTCCTCTTGAGTTTTTGTGTTTTGAGAGTATGTGTATTGTATGAGTTTCCGATGATTCCCTTATGTTGTGCATGTTCTTGTGAGAATTCATGTTTAGTATAAATTGAGTTTTCATGGATTATAGGTTCCTCATGTTGATTTGCATTTTTGTATGATGATTGCATATTTGACTTCATAAGGTGAAAAGATGAACATGCTTAGTTATGTTTTGATGAAATGACATATTGGCCATATTGTTGTGTTGAGCTTGTTTAAGTTGGAGAAGGTAGTTCCTCCCATGTTTATGTGAATTGGCGAGTTTTGTGCATATTGGGTTGGTAGATATAGTTCCTACCTCCTTGAGTTGCATTGACTTTGTCTTGTGAAACGGAGTTGAAGTTTCCTCCTTTTGAATAATGCATAAGGTGAATAGTGCATTTGTAAGTTTTGAACATTTTGATGTTTCATGCATAATGGGCTGTTAGTCTAATGTTTCTAACTTAGCTAGGTGCCTAGATCACCATTCGGGGACGAATGTTCCCAAGGGGGGATAATTTAACACCTCGGAAATCTAATGACCCAAGCTAGAGCCTAACATGTAGTCTAGTGCCCTAAAAAGGGTTAACGTCAAGATAACAGTTGTAAAATAACTTCCCTAACTTAGTACTAAGGTCCTAGTGCCTAAACGTCAAGGCATGGCCCCCCAAGGACCCCCTAAGGGTCCTTGAAGAGAACCCAAGATAAGACCCCAAAGCTGTCAAAAATAGCACCTAACCCACACTCCGTGTTGGGGAGTCGTGGGTCGAGACTTAGTCTTCCCAATCTTTCCCACATTTTCCCCCTCTCTGAACCTTTTGACGGATGAATAACACGGGGCGTGACCCTATTCACGGTCCGTGGATGAGGGTCCGTAGGTCACACCTGAAGCTGCCCCAAAAATTCGGCCAAGGCTTAGTCAAAGCCATAAATTCCAAAACGTGTTATATTAGTATGGGGTCGTTTTAATTCATTATTTTAGACCTATATAAGTATATCCAAGTTATTAACCAACTCTTTTAACACCTCACAATTCACAAACTCAAACTCAACCAACTCCCCTCCCAAAATATTCTCACTTTAAGACTCCATTGAAGAACAAGGTCAAGGTCAAGCTAGGTGTTCAAGAACAAGCATTTCTTCCTCAATTTCATGTGGAAATATCCCTAAGGTATGGATGCTCTTCATTCTTGGGTAGCTATCCCCCAAGAAGTCCCTTCAAAGTATGTTTTAGGACTTCCAAAAACCTAGGGTTTTCATCTAGTCATGGGTCTTCTTCCAAAACGATTTCAAATGTTTAATTATGGTTTATTATGATGAATTATGATTATTTATGGTTGGATTAATGGAGTATTGTTGGGTTTTGATGAAAATCTCATTGGACCCATGATTTCCCATTCTTCCAAAATTATGAACTATGTATGGCTTGATTGATGATGAGAGCTTGACAATTGATTATGTTTATTAAGTTGTTGAATCATAAAATTCCCCTATCTAGTGTTGTAATTCTAGAAGTTAGGGTTGATCTTGATTCATGGCCTTGAAGGGCAATTTGTTAGGGTTTATACATGTTAATGAGGTTTTTATATGAACATGTGATTCACTTAGATAGTGATGATCCTATGACTATTGTGTAATTGTGGTATTGATGCAAGATCCTTCTTCCCTATACCTCTGCACTTGATTATGTATGAAGTATGTATGTATGTTAGAATAATCTTATTGTGTTGATTGAAAGGCTATTCTCATGAAACACTATGAATGTTATGTAAAAAAGTTTACTCACATGTTGATGATTCTAAGGTTGAAAGGACATTCTCACCAAATGAATCTATGAGCTACTATGATGTATGTTGGTTGAGTGCCTAGTACATTCTCTTATGACCATGAACTTAAGTAAAGACTTAATATGAACTTAAAAGGGAATTATGCTTAGCACTAAGTGGATATGAAAATGAGATGGAGGCTTTTACGTTTAGCAAGTCCGGCTTCCCAATGTATGTTGTCTCATGGGATGGAAAACTTTTACGTTAGTAGTCCGGGTTTCTAGTAGCAATCCCCATATCCCATAACTATGTGCCCACATAAGTCTTTAGCTAGTGGATCCACCTAAAAGCTATGAAAGTTCTACCTTCGGCAAGTAGGACACCTTTTTCTAGTGTGGGGGTAGAACACCAATTCCATGTAGCTCACATGGTCTATGTCGGTTAATGTTATTTTTCCTATATGATATGAATATGATCTATGATAAGAACATGGACTTTAATTATGACTTCTTAAGAGGCACTACTTAGTATGAGTGGGGGTATGAGACTTCACTTATGCATTGCACAAGTAGACCTTAAGAGGGGTTATGGTGAGGTTCTCTTATGTTATGAAGGCTTATGAATTATGTATGAATGTTAAGGTTGACTTCACTTGTTACAAGTTATGAATATGATTGGCTCCTTACTTATGTATGTTGGATATAAATAAGGTAAAGTAAGATATGTATGTTTTGATGACCTAAATGTGGTACTTAGCATTTGGTAGGGTACCTTGGCATTGTACTAGTATGTATTTGGGTTGCTTATATGTTGGTTTGACTTATGTTTATTCATATATGTGCATAATGGTTTCTAAACTTGTCAAAGGCATGATTTCAACTAAATGTCCCTTTTATGCATGTTTGAAGGATTTTGTGCATGGTTTCCATACCTAGTACATTATTTGTGCTAACCCATATTTTCTACATTCTATGAGTGTAGGTTCCGGCCGTTGATACATACTACTTTCTTTAAGTGAAGCTTGGGTTGACTATTCCCTAGGCTTGGTGAGTCCTCAAGTTCGAGGACAAGATGTTATCATTTCTTAACTTTTATGTACCTTCCACTTTTGAGACTTTACTGATGTAAAGGGCTTTTTACCCTATTTGTACTCTCTATTGTACTAGATGGTGATTGAGACTAGTCTAGATTCTTATTTTCATCTATGAAGAGGAAGTTGACTTCTATTGTAAAAGTTTAAAATTTTCCGCAATTATTCTATGTCTTTATGTTATGATAATGCTAAGGGATTGTATGAGACCCCTTCGGGTTCAATTACGCCATGTTACCTCTAGGGGGTAACCCCAGGTCGTGACAATATGTTATTATTATAACTCAGTTGTTTAATCTTCACGAATTCATGTTTTCTTGGACAATTTCTCAGTGAATAATCTTTTTTTTTTAGAAACTATATACAAATAAAATAAGTGAGTATCCAAATTATCAATATACCTAATGAGTGTGATTTTTTTTTTTGGTAAACACATGTTGACAATAAATTCAAGGTGATAAAATGAAGAGATAGTGAACCCCAAAATAGCTAACAGAACCAACATATACATTAATATTTCATACTGTTGGGTTCGAAAGTGATTAGGGCGTTATGCGAAAGTTTACAATTGCAAATCAAGATGGTGATAAATTAGATGACAAAAACTTGTACTAAAAACATAATATTATTATATGAAATCTAATATAAACTGTATAGAGAAAAATCTCTCCATAAGCTAAACTTTTAAATGTCTACATTGTGATGTTATTATGTTGTTGATATGAGAAGATGAGTCTTCAATTTATAGAGTTCCAAACTTTTTCTCTAAGGAAAAGAATAAACCAAATATGGAAAAGAATTATATTTTCTTTTTAGGAAAATCCAAGCATTTATGGTAATACTTTGACTTTACTTTAAGAAAAAAAAAACTTCAAATAAGGTAAAAAAAAAAGGGCAAAATCCTAACAAATCTCCCCTTTTGGCTTGAATTTTCTAGCATAATAATCTTGATCCTCTTTCTTCACACAATCTTCACGTATCACTATTGCTTCCCATGATTTAAATTTTTTTGATATGAGTTAAGAATTAGAGCCCTGTGTTAAAAGTTATGAGCAGGATTGAAAGTAGAGTTCATGCGTTAAAAATAATATGCATGAATTGAAAGTGGATTTCATGAGTTAAAATAATATGCACGAGTTAAAAGTGGAGCTCATGCGTTAAAAGTAAGATGAATGAGTTAAAAGTGGTGCCCGAACATTAAAAGCTTGCAGGGGTTGAAATTGGGAACCCATGTATTAAAGTAAGCATGAGTTGAAAATTGATTTTATTTTTAAGGATGAAGCAACAAGATTGTTGAAAATATATCTGAAATTTTTCTCCACATGTAATAGCACAAAAATCTTCATTATCATCACGTTGATTGCAAATTGATTTGAAACCGCCTTGAACATGTCTTCAACTTTGTTCCATTGAATCATTGAACCATGTGCTCTGATACCACTTGTTGGGTTCGAAAGTGATTAGGGCGTCATGAGGAAGCTTACAATTGCAAATCAATATAGTGATAAATTAGATGAAAACAACTTATACTAAAAACATGATATTATTATATGAAAATTAATATAAACTGTAGAGAGAAAAATCTCCCCATAAACTATACTTTTAAACGTCTACATTGTGGATGTTATTGTGTTGTTGATATGAGAATATGAGTCTTCAATTTATAGAGTTCCAAACTTTTCCTCTAAGGAAAAGAATAAATCAAATATGGAAAATAAGGAAAATAATTATATTTTCCATTTAGGAAAATTCCAAGCATTTATGGTAATACTTTGACTTTACTTTAAGGAAAAATTAAACTTCAAATAAGGTAAAAAAATCAGGGCAAAACCCTAACACATATCTACCTTTTGAATATAGAAACATCAAGGGTCTAAGTTTAACAAAATAGACAATCTACTAACCATTAATTACTCTAATAAATAAACGTCTCAACGATATGTTCTCATTCAATTACAAAGGTATGTATCTTTATGGATATTCTGAAATGTTCACTAACTAATTCTCCTATTTTAGTGAATAACTCTATGGTCATTTTAGAAATGTATATTAACTAATGCAAAATTTTACACATCATAAATTTTTAGTTATAATTTCAAGCTAAATGCATTTCAAGAAATAAACTACTAAAATGAGGTATTCATAAACTACTGTAACGTCCTATTCCCGTTGTTATGGAAAAGCCAATGGGGTAAGAATTTGGGCTAGAAAACTTTTGAGTAGTGAGTTGAAAAATTGCAGCCTAGTCCAGATTTGGACGAAATCTGAGTCAGGCGAGGTCTAGGGAGATCTGGTAATGAATGGAGGATCTAATTGTGAATTTGATCACATGAGTGGATAGCCAAGACGTTAAGGAGCTTGTACGACTTTACATAATCGAATTCGAGCAAGTAGAACTCCCGAAACTGATCTTGGCGTGAAAGGATAGTTTTCGAACGTCAAGGGTTGAAGGTGTGTTGTGAAATGGGGGCTTGGAACTCAAATTCTGAGGTTCTTTCTCCGTGTAAGGCGCTGGGGAAGGATTATTCCGGCTAGAGGCTGAGCCGCTGTGGTGGGTTGGGTCCCGCTATGGTGGGCCAGTCGCGACTTAATTCGCGATTAAACCCCAAAAACGTTATTTTTCTGCAAGTTTCCTTCTTGAGAGCTAGTAGACGACCCATGGATATTTATTGAAGGTTTTCCACCTCTTCTAGCACTAAAGGTAAGGATTTTACTCCCCTAATCCATTTTTCGATCCGTAGAATCTAGATTCTTGGTTGATGATTATTGGGGGAGGGTTTTAGACTGAAATTGATGGTGGAAAAAGCCTTAAATTGGAGATTGGGATCATGGGTTGTCCCTGGATTATTGGGTTGCTATAATCCGGATAATTAGACCTTAAATTATTGATCCTTGCGTATATTAATTATTTGTAGACCTAGAACTAGCGGAAAGAATCCGAAAAAGGAAGATTCAAGTGCCTTAGGGGATTCAAGCTTGGTTTCGAGGTAGGTGATGGTTTGATTTCATATATATTGGTAATTGTTTCCTTGTAATGCATGTATGTATGTGAATGAAGCATTGTTGATCAAACCTAATGAAAAGAGTATGAATGAACAATTGTATGCCGTGATTGAACACTTGATTGTATGATATGAGTATGTTCATTATGAGTGTGAATGTGATTGTGTTTGTGTTAATTGGATCGGGTGCCACGTTCCAGCACATACACTGGGTTGGGTGCCACGTTTCGGCACACATTGGATCAGGTTCCACGTTCTGGCACATACATTGGATTGGGTGTCACGATCCGACACACTAACTGGGATCGGGTGTCACGTTCTAGCACACTAACAATTTGGGTATGGGTTCCATGAGAGGTCCATTGAATTATCATATTTACTTGTTATTGAGAATGTGGATTTGTACGTTGCTCTTGAAATGATAACTGTGCATATATTATGTACATATCATGTTTACTATGTTGTGACTGCCTGTAATGTTTCGCTTAATGGGATAGCCGCGTGATCCTACTAGTACACTGTTGTTGTGTACTGATACTGCACTTGTTCATTCTTTGTTGAGTACATGACATCTTCAGGTGGCTATTGATAGACTCAGCTAGGAGATCAGTGATCGAGACCGGATTTCAAAGGTGAGCCATTTCTTAGGCTGCCACGGAATCCTTCATTTTTGTTTAGTCCATTCTCTTCGGACTCAGACTATTGTTTAGATGTTTCATATGCTTAGTTTTGGTTTGTACCCATCTCCTTAGACTTGTGGATTGTTAGAGTTTTGGTACATTGACTTTCAGGTTCTAGGGGTGTTTTCCGCAATATTTTGATAGTCGTTTTGTTAAACTTTAGGAGTTTATGGGAACTCCAGTTTATTTTTGCATTTAAACCTGCTTCCGTATCTTTAAATCCCTTAGTTTTCATAAAATTTGTTAGATGGGTTGTAGTTAATGGTTCTCCCATCGGAGGGTTAGTGTGGGTGTCAATCACGACGGTCTGGGTTGTGACAACTACACTAGTAAAAAGATAAACTAACAAAAAGAAGTGAGGCTTTAACCCAAAAAATGTATCTAATGCTCTAATTTTTTCTAATTCTCCAGCTAGAGCTATTTCTGTGAAATTAATTTTGTTTTTGTCTTCTTCAGGACATCATTACTGCAAAAAAAAGAAAAGAAAAGGTCATCACTTTGGTTAGCAACCAAATTCAAACACACAACAAAATTACTCCCATAATTTGAACAAAATTAGAACTAAGGGTGTGTTTGGTATGAAGGGATTTTTACCAATTTTCTCATGTTTGATTGTGTTAAATTTTATTTTCGAATTCAAAATTTTAAAATTTAGATATTTTTTTCTACCTATCCCAACTCTCCTGACCACCCCTATCCCTAAAAATAATAATTTAAAATTTTCATTTTCTGTTACCCACACCTACCCCAACCCCCTACCAGGCCTACCCCAAAAAAATTAAAAGTTTTTAAAAATCCTCTTTTATTTTTAACCTACCCCATACCCGATCGCTTATCAGCTCCCTCTCCCCCCCCCCTCCAAAAAAAAAATTATGTTTATTTTTAAAAATTATTTTCAAATTTTCAATTTTTTTTGTCCATCTTACACCGACCCCCAT
>NW_006239088.1:1137282-1137440 GCF_000226075.1 Solanum tuberosum | reverse complement strand
AAAACAAGAATTTAAAAAAAAAAATTTTAAAATTTAAAATTTTCAATTTTTTACCCCACCCCCAGGCCCCAACATTTTTTTTAGAATGCTTGTTTTTTGAAAAAAATAAATTTAAAATTTTATTTTTTACCCCACCCTAAATCAACCCCTATCATCAC
>NW_006239088.1:1093154-1137253 GCF_000226075.1 Solanum tuberosum | reverse complement strand
CCCCCCACACATACAAAAAAAGAAATTTAAATTTTTGTTCTTTTAAAAAAATAAATATAAATCCTAATTTGAAAGTTAAATTCTGAGTGAGGTGTGGTTGGATTCCGTTTCAAAAGCCAGGGTCGAAATCTCAATTTGAACGTCGAATCATCGATCTAGTTGTTGGTTGTCGGGTCTTCATAAGAAAATTGAGTCTCAATTTGAGTGCCGAAGTCAAATTTTGATTTGGTCGATTGTGTTGAAGTTCGGATATCAGGGTCAGGTCTTGGATCAGATATATAGTCCTAGTTCAAATGTTGAGTCTCGGGTTGAAAGTCGGGCTCAGGACCTAGGTCATATCTCAGAGTTGTATTTCGAATAGGTCATTAGGGTTGTGTCATGATCGGGTGTTCAGGTTATGTCCTAGATTGATTATCAAGGTTGACATCGGGATCAAAAATTATTTACCTAAAAAGTATTTTCTAATCTCTAACAAAAAATAAAAGGTATTTTCTGAAATTAATATTTATTTACCAACCAAACATTAAAAAATATTTTTTACTCACCAATCAAACATGAGATAATAAGTTAGAAATACACTTGTTTTCTAAGAAAATATTTTCTAGGAAAATATTTTCCATGGAAAACATTTTCCATGAAAAACTGTCACGACCCAAGGCTAGCCCCTAGATGCGATACGGCGTACTCGACTTCGAAGGGCTTTCATACAAGCCTCATCGCATTCTTGAACATAAGATCATAGGGAAATAAGGCGGAATTTAAAACTTTCTTTACAATCAAAATCAATTTTCTTAAAAGCAAGCGGAAGACTTTCTATACTATGTCTCAAACCATCTGCAATACTTTGAATAAACTTTGAGACTAAGCCCATACAAAAACTCTAAACATAATAAAAGACATAAGGGAACTAGTAGGTTTGTCCTCGAACTATGAGGACTCACCATATCTTCAACTCCATGCTCCTTAGAAACCTATCTTCCAAGTATAGGACATCACATCTCCAAACCCTACACTTTGGTAAAAATGGAGAAATACGGGTTAGCACATAAAGTACTAAGTATGATAGCCATGCAAAAACCATGCTTAAAACATACATTTTCTTTGGAAATCATGCTTTATGCCATTGTGAGAAAACTTCATGAACATGAGTATAAGAGGCATAATATTCAAACACAACCAGCATACAAGTCATTTCTTCACATTAGAACATAATCAACATATAAACCATTACATTCACATTAGGCCTTCACCTCAAGTAACCCTTAAGCTATACTTTGTGCAATGTATGAATAGCGTCCCATACCACCATTCACAATAAAGTACCATATTAAGGTCACCAAAAGTGAACTTACCATTCATCCTTTCCATCTTCATACAATACTTATACATAAGAGACATAGACATTACATAAGTCATATCAACACATTAGGACCAACATCTAGGACAACCCTAAGTCATACTTGTGCAATGTATGAGTAGCATCCCATACGACTACTCACACTAAGTACTCCTTTGAAACCACTATAGACAAGGCACATTCATATTCAATAAGTCATGACAAGGAAGTAACTCATAATACATTCCAAGTAAATCATGCATCATTACATTAAGAATTTAAGTCAACATTCTTCATTAGCTTCCTTTTGAGAACATTCATTCATTAGTCATTAAGACATTAGAGAACTCACCATATCCCTCTCAAAGCCTACTCGTGCAATGCATGGATGTCATCCCATAATACCACCCACACTTCATAGAACTTCTTAAGAAACCATAGTGCACATCTCACATGATGGGAATAGGCATTAACCGACATAGACCATGAAAGCAAATCATGGAATCCGGCGTCATATAGCCCCACACCGTAAAGAGGTGGTCTACTTGCTTAAGGTAGAACCGGTAATATTTTAGCTTTGATGGAATCCACTAGCTAATATCCTATGTGGGAACATAGTGATTGGATAGGAAGATGTTCATTGGAACCCGGCCTAATATGGGGAGAGTTTTCATCTTACCATATCCTCTCGGTGCTTAGCCTCCATTCCCATAGAGTAGTTCATTGACATTAACATTATTGTACTTGAGAGGGCCACCAACATTAGGCCTACCGACCCAAAGTACATTACACAAGAAAGGGCCACCATCATTAGGTCTACCAATTCAAGCTACATTAAGGATAGAACATTGACTTTCCAAGAAGGGTGCCATCAACATTGGGTCTACCGATACAAGGTTCATAATTTCACACATGAAAGGGCTACCAACACTAGGTCTACCAATTCAAGATTTATCATCAACATTCATGGAAGGGTGCCATAAGCCTACCAATCCCAAAGTTCATTAACATCATTTATGAAAGGTTGTCATAAGCCTACCGATCCCAAGGTTCATTATTAACATGCATGGAAGGGTGCCATTAGCATACCGATCCAAGATACATCGTTAGAATAGGTCATAGAACTTATCATGCAAGGGCTACCAACATTGGTCTACCGATTCATGTTCATTAAGTCAAGATACATTCATTATACAAGAAGAGGATGTCTAAGCCTACCAATTCAAGACATGATATTACATTCAAGGTCACATTCATCAATACAAGAAAAGGATGCCTTAGGCCTACCAATTCAAGATACATCAATCCACATTACTTTCATTTATACAAGAATAGGATGCATAAGCCTACCAATTCAAAATATAGCTTCACATTATAGAAACCTTTCACATTCTATCATCATCAATCATGAGTGTTAATTGAGAACATACTTTCAATAATAACACGATTACATTCTAAGCATAATCATAATACTTTCATTGAGATCACACACATATACTTCACATCATGTTCATACGTAGATTCTTCATGAAATTGCCTTCCAAGGCCATACATCAATCACAACCAAAACATATAAGATACTACAATAGATAAGAGAATCAACATGATTCAATAACTAATTCAATATAAACATAAACAATTCAACATACTTTCATGATCAATCAATTCCCAATCACAAATCACAACTTAGGATTTTAGGGGGAAATATGGGTTCATAGAAGAAATCATCTTAATTCACCATTAAAACATCAATTAAACCATGATTCATCACTTAAATGCCTTTTGAAAACGTTTGGAATTGAACCCATGCATAGATTGAAAACTAGGGTTTTTTGGGAAACTTGGAGACTTGAAATCTACTTTGAAATTGGCTCCTTGAAAGAAACTAAGTCAAGGATGAAGACCACCATACCTTTTGTAAGAATCCCCAAGAAATTTGAGGAAGAAACACCTTGAATCCTCAAACCCTATCTCCCACTTCTTCTTCTTCTTCTTTGGGAACTTCTAGAGAGATAATATTTTTTAGAGGAAGAACTCTTTTGATTTGATATGGGAAAATAAGGAGTAAATGACTTGTTTTAGGACTTAAAACTATATACACTAGTGATATAAAACAATTAAAAACAACCCCACACATTAATTAATTAAAACGAAATTACTTAAAAGACCTCAACTAAGGCAGCCCCGTCAGGGACCACGCCCACTTTGACAGGTCGTGAGGGGCACCACGGCTCGTGGTGGTACCCGTGGTCCCTTGTCCAGTGTGCCTCTCCACCTTGCCAAGCCCTCAAGGGCCTAAGGGAAGACCACGAGACCTCCCACGATTCGTGGTCAAGACCATGAATCGTGGTGATGGTCGTGGTCATGGAGGCAGTAGCTTGGCCAAGTTTCCTTGCTTCCCATGTAACCAAGTGATCTTCATGACTACTTATACAGACCATTTAGGGTACACGGCTCGTGGTGGTGCCCGTGGTCTTTGGGGCAGTAGCTCCCTCAACTTTGCACAACTCCCACCAAGCTAAGGCAACTCCAAGAGCATTCCCATGGCCCGTGGTCATGACCACGAGCCGTGAAGTGGCTCGTGAAGGGAAGCCTTGGCTTGGCACCTCATAAGGGCATACTGCCATGCGAACCACAAGTGGCACCATGACTCGTGGTGGCCACCACGGGTCGTGAAGACCCTCGTGGTCATGGTAGGCAGTAGCTTAGCCTAGTTTTTAGGCAGCCTTGGCCCCTCACCATGGCCTTCACCCAAAACCCTTATCCCTCGCCCTTAACTCTTGACGTTAACCCTCACGTTTAGGCTCTAGTTTAACCTATCATTTTCCGAGTCGTTACATTATCCTCCCTTAGGAACATTCGTCCTCAAATGACACTTTAAACACTTTAAGGGATAACGACTCAAGACTAGCAGCCCATCATGCATGACACATCAATACAATTCACCAAATCATAGGAAGAAACATCAACTCTACAGCAATAAGCTCAATGCAACACAAGAAAGTAGGAACTACATCTACAAACTCATTATGCATGAAAACTTCAACATTTCTCATTTCATTGGAGGAATTTCCTTCTCCAACTCATATCATGCTCATCATCACATCGTTAGGCACATTATGCAAATTCTCTCAAAAGCACATTTAGGCATGTTCAACAATTCACCTCATGAAGCATATAGACAACTCATACTAAATGCACATCAACATGAGGAACATAATTCATATAAACTCATTTTCTCATTTAAACAAGAATTCATCATGAACATGCATATCATAAGGAGACCATGGAGACACAATATCACACATGACTCCAAAAACATGAAACAAGCCAAAAAGGAACTCTTTGTCTTAGGCTTGAATAGGCATAGAAAGAAAGAGAATGAGGATATCAGGACTTCTCATTGGCCCTTGGCATACCCCAACTAGCACCCTCAACTATAACTCTTACTATTCAACATACCATCCCCCACTTAGGAGTAAACCTAACTAAGGCTAATCATGAACATACCATAGGAACCTTAATAAGACATTCACAACTTATAAGAAACCATCAACATACCGGTGCTTTTAGACTAGGAAGGTCCTCATTAAGCAACTCTTGCTCACAACCACCTTACCAACACCACTCAAGGTCTCATATGAGTCTACCACAGCGGGTCTAAACTCCTCAAACTCACTAAACCTCTTAAGGTGATATTACCAAGCAAGCCTAACTCATGAACATCAAGGACACTCAAGGGCCTTACCATATAAGCACATTATCCCCCACTTGGGAGTAAGCCTATACGAACTCCTCACAACATCACTTCAAATCTAACAAGTCACATAGCCATAATTGGCATCTCAACCAACCTTCCTTCCTCACTTCTTCTAGCATAAGCCTTTCAAGTGGTCAATCATAAAGACCATCGTATAAGGAATAAGAGAAAGACATTATAAAGTTAAACACTATGGCACGACTTGAAGAATGAAGAAGTTAGACTTTCCTAACATCCAATAGCGTCCTATTCATAAATATGGCGCGCTTCACACTATGAACAAGACTCTACTAGATGTGGTTTGAGACATACTAAAACAATTCCAAAATCTTGTGCTCTGATTCCATAGTTGTCACAACCCAAGGCTAGCCCCTAGATGCGACATGGTGTGCTCGACCCCGAAGGAGTTTCCTACAAGCCTCATGGCATTCTTGAACATAAGATCATAGGAAAATAAGGCGGAATTAAAAACTCTCTTTACAATCAAAATCATTTTTCATAAAAGCAAGCGGAAGACTTTCTATGCTATGTCTCAAACCATCGACAATACTTTGCATAAACTTTGGGACTAAGCCCATACAAAAGCTCTAAACATAATAAAAGACATAAGGGAACTAGTAGGTTTGTCCTCGAACTATGAGGATTCACCATATCTTCAACTCCTTGCTCCTTAGAAACCCATCTTCCAAGTATAGGGCATCACATCTCCAAACCCTACACTTTGGTAAATATGGAGAAATATGGGTTACCACATAAAGTATTGAGTATGATAGCCATGAAAAAATCATGCTTAAAATGGGCATTTTCTTTAGAAATCAAGTTTTATGCTATTTTGAGAAAACTTTATGAACATGAGTATAAGAGGCATAATATTCAATCACAACAAACATACAAGTCATTTCTTCACATTAGAACATAATCAACATATAAACCATTACCTTCACATTAGGCCTTCACCTCAAGTAACCCTCAAGCTATACTTTGTGCAATGTATGAATAACGCCCCATACAACCATTCACACTAAAGTACCACATTAAGGTCACCAAAAGTGAACTTACCATTCATCCTTTCCATCTTCATACAATACTTATACATAAGAGACATAGACCTTACATAAGTCATATCAACACATTAGGACCAACATCTAGGACAACCCTAAGTCATACTTGTGCAATGTATAAGTAGAATCCCATACCCTACTCACACTACGTACTTCTTCGAAGCCACCACAGACAAGGCACATTCATATTCAATAAGTCATGACAAGGAAGTAACTCATAATATAATCGAAGTATAGCATACATCATTACATTTAAGCATATAAGAGTAAACATTCTTCATTAACTTAATTTAGGACACATTCATACATTAGCCATTAAGACTTAGAGAACTCACTATGACCCTCTCAAAGCCTACTCATACAATGCATATATGGCATCCCATACTACCACCCACACTTCATAGAACTCATCAAGAAACCATAATGCACATCTCTCTCAATGCTTTGGCGACCTCTAAACTCGAATTTGCTGCAGACTTCTTGATCACAAGTAAAGCATGCATTATTACATTAAGCATTTAAGTCAACATTCTTTATTAGCTTCCTTTTGAGAACATTCATTCATTAGTCATTAAGACATTAGAGAACTCACCATATCCCTCTCAAAGCCTACTCGTGTAATACATGGATGGCATCCCATACTACCACCCACACTTCATAGAACTTCTTAAGAAACCATAGTGCACATCTCACATGATGGGAATAGGCATTAACCGACATAGACCATGAGAGCAAACCATGGAATCCGGTGTCATATAGCCTTACATCGTAAAGATGTGGTCTACTTGCCTAAGGTAGGACCGTTAACATTTTAGCTTGGATGGAATCCACTAGCTAATATCCTATGTGGGCACATAATTATGGGATATGAAGATGTTCATTGGAACCCGGCCTAACATTGGGAGAGTTTGCATCTTACCATACCTCTCGGTGCTCAGCCTCCATTTCCATAGAGTAGTTCATTCACATTAACATTATTGTACTTGAGAGGGCCACCGACATTAGGCCTACCGACCCAAAGTACATTACACAAGAAAGGGCCACCATCATTAGGTCTACCGATTCAAGGTACATTAAGGATAGATCATTGACTTTCCAATAAAGGTGCCATCAATATTGGGTCTACCGATACAAGGTTCATCATTTCACACATGAAAGGGCTACCAACACTAGGTCTACCGATTCAAGATTTATCATCAACATTCATGGAAGGGTGCCATAAGCCTACCAATCCCAAAGTTCATTAACATCATTTATGGAAGGTTGTCATAAGCCTACCAATCCCAAGGTTCATTATTAACATGCATGGAAGGGTGCCATTAGCATACCGATCCAAGATACATCATTAGAATAGGTCATAGAACTCATCATGCAAGGGCTACCAACATTGGTCTACCGATTCATGTTCATTAAGTCAAGATACATTCATTATACAAGAAGAGGATGCCTAAGCCTACCAATTCAAGACATGATATTACATTCAAGGTAACATTCATCAATACAAGAAAATGATGCCTTAGGCCTACCAATTCAAGATACATCAATCCACATTACTTTCATTTATACAAGAATAGGATGCATAAGCCTACCAATTCAAGATATAACTTCACATTATAGAAGCCCTTCATATTCTATCATCACCATTCATGAGTGTTAATTGAGAACATACTTTCAATAATAAAATGATTACATTCTAAGCATAATCATAATACTTTCATTGAGATCACACACATATACTTCACTTTATGTTCATACATAGATTCTTCATGAAATGGCCTTCCAAGGCCATACATTAATCACAACCCAAACATCTAAGATACTACAATAGATTAGGGAATTAACATGATTCAACAACTAATTCAATATAAACATAAACAATTCAACATACTTTCATGCTCAATCAATTCCCAATCACAAATCACAACTTAGGATTTCGGGGGAAAACATGGGTTCATAGAAGAAATCTTCTTAATTCACCATTAAAACATCAATTAAACCATGATTCATCACTTAAATTCCTTTTGAAAATGTTTGCAATTGAACTGATGCATAGATTGAAAACTAAGGTTTTTTGGGAAACTTGGAGACTTGAAATCAACTTTGAAATTGGCTCCTTGAAAGAAACTAAGTCAAGGATGAAGACTACCATACCTTTTGTAAGAATCTCCAAGAAATTTGAGGAAGAAACACCTTGAATCCACAAACCCTAGCTCCCACTTCTTCTTCTTCTTCTTTTTCTTTGGGAACTCCTAGAGAGAGAATTTTTTGAGAGGAAGAACTCTTTTGATTTGATATGGGGAAATAAGGAGTAAATGACTTGTTTTAGGACTTAAAACTATATATACTAGTGATATAAAATAATTAAAAACAACCCCACACATTAATTAATTAAAACGAAATTACTTAAAAGATCTCAACTAAGGCAGCCTCGTCAAGGACCACGCCCACTTTGAAGGGTCGTGATGGGTACCACGGCTCGTGCTCCCTTGACCAGTGTGCCTCTCTACCTTGCCAAGACCTTAAGGGCCTAAGGGAAGATCACAAGACCTCCCACGATCCGTGGTCAAGACCACGAGTCGTGGTGATGGTCATGGTAATAGAGGCAATAGCTTTGCCAAGTTGCCTTACTTCCCATGTAACCAAGTGATTTTCACGACCACTTATACAGACCGTCTAGGGCACCACGGCTCGTGGTTGTTCCCGTGGTCTTTGGGGCAGTAGCTCCCTCAACTTTGCACAACTCCCACCTAGATAAGGCAAACCCACGAGTTTAACCCTCACGTTTAGGCTCTAGTTTAACGTATGATTTTCCGTGTTGTTACCAAAACATTTTCCTTCATTCCAAACACACCCTAAATATAAATTTCATCACACCCTTGTTTGATTTTATATCCCTTTTTAAAAAAAGAGTCTACATTAACACTAAGAACACTACAATAGGATGACAGTCTTTCTTTGAACTCCAGGTTCATCAATAAATTTCCTCAATAACAATAAATTATCAAAAGAATGTACTATAATTTTTATTTTATCATATAAAAACACTACATCACCATATCAGGTTTTCGATTTTCCAAATCTCTATTAAAGAAACTATGATAATTGAACAAAGAAATCAAGAAGAAGCGACTACAGAACTGTAGAAAGTTTTGAATGAATAACAACGTGTTGAGAGTGATTTTATGGTTCAAGAATAGTAAATTGAAGTTGAAATTAATTTTTGGTTGTTCATTTAAAGGGTTTAAGAACCCCAAAAGGCAAAAATTAAAAAGAGACGGAAGACATTTTTTTTTTTGACAAAAACTAAAAGATGAATACATCTAAAATGTAATTCGTCTTGAAGATGAAGAGTATTAAGAAGTTCTTGATAATAAAGAGTAAGAGACCATTCTTGAGAGGTGTACTTGTGATTAAAAGTAAGAAATTAGAAAAAACAGCGTATGGATGCTTCTAGATATATGTCATTGTCTTTGTTATAGTAGATCTTTTTCTAACCACGCAAAATTATTACTCTACCCTTAATCATCTCAACTTGACTTTCTATAAAGTAGAAACATAACAAAGTTTTTTCGTTTCATTTCTTCATATCTTTTCAAATCTATTTTCAGCTCATCATTTTAATCTTTTCTTCCCTTTAATGTTTAAGCACGATCATATAAAATTAAGATCTAAGAGGATCTAGAAATTAAGTAATTAAATGAATATAAAGGCAAATAGAAGTAGAATTATGTGAACCTGAACATAACAAAAATTATAATTTATTGTAAAGATGAAGGGAATCGAAAAAAAAATACTTTGTAAGTCACAAGGAAATAAATTTTAATGAGAAAATAAAAATTCAAGGAGATTAGATATACCCAAACAAGCTTTAATCTGATTAACCTAAGCTTTAGTTTGATCTTTACTTCAAGAATAATGAGAAGTGAATTTAGTGTAAGATTTTTTTCGTTTTCACAACCTTTCTTCTTCTATGAAAAATTCAACATTCTTCCCCCTTTTAGTTTATTGAAAGTATTAAATTCAAAAATTGTCGTATATAGGGAAAATTTATTTGTTCCCATGCATGTAAGTAAATTTACACCATCATATTGTGGATTCAATTTTTTTATTTGCAGTTGGATCCTAATATTGAATACTAACAAATGCAGATTCATAGACAATTCTCAAGTTTTGCACATATCTATGAGTGAAAGTTATAAAATTAAGTAAATTTTTTTAACAGACTATGCATTCACTACATTCCTTTAGAGATAAAGAAAGGAGACATTGCATGTTTTGAACCATGTAAATACGAAAATTTTAATTTTTTGATAAAAAACGAATACTTCCCTTTCATTAACTGTATGGAAGATATGGTGCTGTCAAGTTTTGTATGCAAAAGGAAGTATCCCCTATGAAAAATATATTTGCAAAGGTGAATTTAGAAGCAAAGTCAGCTATTGATTACTTACAAAGTGTGTGTGGAAAAGAGGTAAGCTTTTCTTTATTGATTGAATCCTCATCTAAATTTCCGTCCTATTTTTTTTATCTGTGTATATTTTTTAATCGTTTCATTTGGTATAATGTTGTATCTTCTCTGAAGTTAATTTTTACGTTTCACGATTGTCAATAATGCACTTACAACTTATTGCTCATTCACATATAAATAAAAAATTAGATGAAAAGTTCAAATATAATGTTAGACTAATAAAAACTGAAATAATCAAACAACCATTATAAAAAAAGAGAGCTAAAAACAACCAAGTTGAATAGAAGAAGACAAAACGAACAACTGGACAGAAGATCAAAATGAACAATGTCCAACTATAAACCTATCACCAAAATCAATGAATTTGCAAATAAACATATTTAAAACTGATCAATATTGTAGCACTTAGATATCATGAAACATATTGCTCATCTTAAATATCAGTACAATAGTTACAGATACTTTAATTATACCTTATAAGACCGACAATCACGTGTAAACAACCAATTAAATTACGGAATGCAAAAATCATTATAAACAACATTTACTATTAGGATCCAAACAAAAACAAATAAAAAAAATCAGAACTTTTAACTATTCTATAGGTTAGAGCGCATTTTGAAAATGAAAAAGAAGATGAAGTTAGAAGAATTTATAAAGAACTTATCCGAATTTAGAAGAATTCAAAAAAATAGACCAAGCTCAAAACAACAACTTAATAAGCAAGAAGATCAAGTCTTTGTGAAAAAGTGAAACTTAAAAGTCTATTTAAATATTAATGTGTTGTAAAGTGAATGTCCACATTAATATGTTATGGGTTGTAAGATAAATATACACACATATTAAATGTTGTATACTAGTTAACCATATTATATACTTGGTGCCCAAAGTATATAAATGACAAATAAATATCTATGTATCACATTTGGTGCCCAAGTATATACTTTTGATAAAAATGATCTTGGAAGATTCAAAAGTTTCAAAACACTAAATCTCACACAAAACAAAACGAATGATCAGATGATCGATTTGTCAATCCCATCAAGTTATAAATGACTTGGGGTCGCTATAGGTACGCTCTAAACGACGAACATGAGGCATAAACACAAAAATGGCCTGGAGGTCATTATAATATCCACTACTAAAAAGGACTTTCATTCATGAAACTAAAATTCAAGAAGTACCCGAAGGCTAAGGGCATCTCCAACCTTATTCTATATTTTACTCTCTAAATATAGATGTCATGACCCAGACTATAGTCATTGGCACCCACACTAACCCTCAGGTGGGAGAACATTACTACAACCCAACCAAGCAATTAACAAAAAACTAGGTATTTAAAGATACAGAAGCAGGTTTAAATGACTGATGAAATATAGAGTTTCCATAAACTCCGAAGATTCAATAAAACAATTAAACAAACTATAGCGGAAAACAATTCCTAGAACCTGAAAGTCATCGTACCAAAACTCTGTAAACCAACAAATTTAAGAAAAGGGGATGCAACCCCTAAATTAACATAAGCATAGTATAACTAAAACAGTATGAGTTCGAAAAGAGTGGACTAAACAAGGAAAGATCCATGGCAGACTAGAAGAGTTGGCTCACCCTTGAATTCGGTCTTCGATCAATGATCCCCTAGCTGAGGTCTATCAGTAGCCGTCTGAAGATGCCCTGTACTCAACAAAGAACGAGCAAGTGCAGTATTAGTACACAACCACAGTGTACTGGTAGGATCACACGGCCGCCCCAGTAAGAGAAACATAGGAAGCAATTACAACACAGTAAACACACATATACAGAATACGCAGATCAATTATCATTTCAAGAGCAACATACAATTCCCAATATCAACTACAATTAGACATGAATGTAAAATCACAGTGGTTCTCTCATGGAACCCACACCCAAACTATTAGTGTGTCGGAACGTGACACCCGATCCAATATACATGTGCCGGAACGTGACACTCGATCCAATAGATGTGTTAAAATGTGATACTCGATCCAATATATGTATCAAAACGTGACACGCAATCTAATATATCTGTTAAAAGGAGAAACCTGATCCAGTCAGCACAACCACAATCACAATCACACCCATAATGAACAATGCTCATAGTCATACAATCAAGTAATGGGTTCATAGCATGTAATTATTCATATACATATACTCATTTGCATTAGATTCAATTTACAATACTTATTCTCATACATGCATGCATACCACGAAGCAATTCACCGGCATATATCACACAAACAGGAAATCAAACCATCACCTACCTCGAAACCAAGCTTGAATCCTCCTAAGAAACTTGAGCCTTCCCTTTTCGGATTCTTTCAGCTTGATCTTGGTCTATAAATGAGTAATTTACGCAAGGATCAATAAACAAGGTCTAAATTACCCAGAAAATAACACAATTATTAACCCAAGGCCAAACCCAGATCCTAATGTTCAAGTAGGGCTTTTCCCATCATCAACTTTAGGCCAAAACCCTTCCCTAATGATAATTACCAAAGAATCTAAGTTCTACGAATAAAAAAATGGATTAGAAGAGTAATAATCTTACCTTTTGTGCTAGAAATCGTGGGAATCTATCAAGAAATATCCCTGGGTCGTCTCTTAGCTCTCAAGAACGAAGGTTTGCAGAAAATAACAATTTTGGGGTTTTTCCCAGACATAAGTCGTGGCTGTTCCACCGCAGCGGGACCCAACCCGCCACAGCGGCCCCGCCAAGACGGCTTGCACGGAGACATAAATTCAGAATTTGAGTTCCAAGATCCCATTTCGCAACACACCTTCAACCCTTGACTTTCAGAAACTTCCCTTTCACGCCAGATTTCCCTAGAACTCACCTGACTGAGATTTCATCCAAATTTGGACTAGGCTACAATTTTCCAAGTCACTACTCAAAAGTTCTGGCCCAAATTATTTTCCCATTGGCTTTTCTATAACGATGGGAACAAGTCGTTACAATAGATATGAATTTACCCATCACTCATCCCCGAGTGACAAAATAGGAAAAATTGGCTAAGGTAAGAGTAGAGTAGTACCTGAATCGTCGAACAACTGGGATACTTGTCTCGCATGTCCTTCTTGGTTTCCCAAGTATCTTTCTCCATGGGACGATGCTTCTATTGAACATTTATGAACTTAATCTCCTTGTTCCTCATCTTTCGGACATCACGATCAAGAATTGTAATCGGTTCCTCCTCATACTGAAGGTCCTTGTTTGAGTCCCATTTTATAATGTAATCCCCGTCCCCATGATACTTCTTTAACATGGACACATGAAACATTGGATGAACTCCAGATAAGCTAGGGGCTAAGGCCAATCTATAAGCCATTGGCCCTACACAGTCAAGGATCTCAAATGGTCCAATGTATCGAGGACTAAGCATGCCCTTCTTGCCAAATCTCATCACCCCTTTTATAGGTGACACTTTAAGAAGATCTTTCTCACCCGTCTGAAATGTCATGTCCCATACCTTCGATCTGCATACTTTTTCTGTCGACTCTGGGCTGCTAGAAGTTTCGCTTGGATGCTTCTCACTTTATCCTGGGAATTCTTTCACCAAATCAACCCCCAAAGATTTTACGTCTCCAGCCTCAAACCACCCTATGGGTGATCTACATCCCCTCCCATAAAGTGCCTCGAACGGTGCCATGTCAATGCTGGAATGGTAACTATTATTATAGGAGAGCTCACACAAAGGTAGGAACTTATCCCAATTCCATCCAAAGTCAATCACACATGCCCTCAGCATGTCCTCTAACACTTGAATAGTCCTCTCTGAATGCCCTTCCATCTGTGGATGGAAGGCTGTGCTACAAGTTAGTTGAGTGCCCAACTTCTCATGCAATTTTCCCCAAAATTTGAATGTGAACTGGGTACCACGATCTGAGATGATAGAAAGAAGCACCCCATGTAGCCTCACTATCTCATTCACACAAATCTTAGCTAACTGTTGCGTATTATAGTCTAGTGTGACTGGAATGAAGTGGGCTGACTTAGTTAGTCTATCAACTACCACCCAAATGGAATCAAACTTCCCCAAGGTCATGGGAAGACCAACCACGAAATCCATAGCTATCCTTTCCCACTTCCATTCGGGAATTGACATTCGCTTAAGAAAACCTGCCTGCCTTTGGTGTGCAGCTTTACTTGCTGACAGTTTTGACACTTAGCCATAAACTCAGCTATGTCTTTCTTCATGCCAAGCCACCAATAAAGTCGTTTCAAATCTCAATACATCTTGGTCACACCGGATGAATGGAATATCGCGAACCATGGGATTCTGTCAACATCTTCTGAATCAAGTCATCCATTTGGGGAACACAAATTTTTCCCTTAAAACTGAGCACACCCCCGTATAAAATCCCAAGGCAAACTGAACTGACACATAGGAATAAGTAGATCCCGGATCAAACAAAACAGTAGCCATCCGGTCATAGACAATAATAATACTTGTGATTACTGCGTCAGAAGACTCTGTCTCGTTCTTGCCCGGAAAGGCATAACACTGATCCCTGTCATTTTGACGCACAACCTCCTTGCCTGGCTGCACAACTCCTCTACCTGCATTACCATTTCCCCGGCCTCCACGGCCTCACTGATTCCCCCCTGACCACCTTGTGGACGTCCTCTGCCATTATTACCATTGCACGTGGGTACCACTTCTCTAGTCAGTTGTTGCGCAGGGTAAAACATGTGTGGGTGGGGACAATCTCTCCTCATATGCCCAGGTTCTCCACAATTATAACAAGTGCGGTCAAAAGACGGCCTGCTGCCCGCCGAAGGTGGGGCTCCCTGGCTATCTTGAATAAAATTCTGTTATGGAGTTCTTGAGTAACTACCTGTAGAAGTGGGCAAGACTGACTGAATTGACGGGGCTGCAAGTGTCGGCCTACCTAAACCTCTGGAGTAGGAACTATGGAAGTTACATGTGCTCTTGGGCTTCTTAGCCAAGGCCTTGACTTGCCCATCACGTTGAAATCCTTCCACTTTCTTCACAAAATTTATCACCTCGTTAAAACTTTGCCCTAAGAGGTCATGTGAACAAACAATACCTGTAGTTCGGGGTTCAGCCCCTTGAAGAATAGACGAATCCTCTCCTCCTCAGTAGTCACCAATTGTGTAGCATATCTAGACAAAACATCGAACTTAGCCTCATAAACAGCTACAGACATACCACCCTGCTCCAAAGCCATGAACTCATCCTTCTTGCGATCCCTCAAAGTCCAGGGAATATACTTTTCTATAAACAAAGCATGAAACTACATCCAAGTGAGTGGGGGCAAGACTGACGATCTGCATTCCACATAGGCTCTCCACCACTACTTTGCCTCACCCTGAAGCTGGAAGGTTACGAACTGTACTCCATGATGATGTACAATAGCCAACTTATGAAGCCTCTCATAACAATCCAAAATGAACTCATAGGCGTCCTCACTCTCAGAACCATTGAACACAGGTGACTTCAACTTCAGAAACTTAGTCAACATCTCATGCTCATTACCAGTCATCACGGGACCCAATAGGGGACGGAAGAAGGCATCAGTGCCTAAGTCTCCACCCACCTTGGGAACAGTAACAAAAATGGGTGGATTGGCTGGGGTTTGAGCCTCTTGCACCGTGGGAAAGACTCCAGGGCTGACCAATCCCTTCAGAAAAGTCATAATCTATTGAGCTAACACTGGGTCTAATGGAGCAATACATATAGTCTCAGCCTGTATCTCCTTCTCTGGTCCAACATCCTCTTCATTTTTTATTTTCACATTCTCTTGTACCTCTTCTTGAGGCGTAGGATGGGCCTCTTCCCTGGGAGAATTTTCAACGGGGGCTCCACTCCTGGTGGGTGCTAACTTCCTTGACCTTTACCCCTTCCTCTTCCTCTACCTCTACCTCGACCGCGACCTCTTGCTGCGGGCTCATCAGTGGCCTCATAGATGGGAGCTACGGGTCAAACTCCACTGAAACACGTGTTAACCATTTGCAGACAAAAGAGTGAAAGAGAATTAGATACCAATTTGAATCACTAGATACCAATTGGAGTTGAGTCATAACACGGAAGGAGAAGAAGACAGAGATTTCCTAAAGTCCTGTAGCATCTCGAAGAAAAATACCGACGTCTCCGTACTGTTTCGTAAGACTCTACTAGACTCATTTTGGTACAATGAGATCAACGAACCTAGGGCTCTGAAACCAAATTTGTCACGACCCAAACTGTCATGATTGGCACCCACGCTAACCCTCTGATGGGAGAACCATTACTACAACCCAACCAAGCACTTAACAAAAAACTAGGTATTTAAAGATACAGAAGCAGGTTTAAATGACTAATGAAATATGGAGTGTTCATAAACTCCAAAGATTCAATAAAACAACTAAACAAACTATTGCGGAAAACAACTCCTAGAACCAGAAAGTCAGTGTACCAAAACTCTGTAAACCAGCAAATCTAAGGGAAGGGGGTGCAACCCCTAAACTAACATAAGCATAGTCTAACTAAAACAGTCTGAGTACGAAAAGAGTGAACTAAACAGGGAAGGATCCATGGCAGCTTGGAAGTGCTGGCTCACCCTTGAATCCGGTCTTTGATCAATGATCCTCTAGCTAAGGTCTATCAGTAGCCGTATGCCCTGTACTCAACAAAGAACGAGCAAGTGCAATATCAATACATAACCACAGTGTACTGGTAGGATCACACGGCCACCCTAGTAAGCAAAACATAGGCAAACAATTACAACACAGTAAACACACATATACAAAATACACATATCAATTATCATTTCAAGAGCAACATACAGTTCCCAATATCAACGACAATTAGACATGAATGTAAAATCACAGTGGTCCTCTCATGGAACCCACACCTAAACTGTTAGTGTGTCAGAACGTGACACCCGATCCAATATACATGTTCGGAGCGTGACACCCGATCCAATATATGTGTCGAAACGTGACACCCGATCCAGTCAGCACAACCACATTCACAATAACACCCATACTGAACAATGCTCATAGTCATACAATCAAGTAATGGGTTCATGGCATGTAATTATTTATATACATATACTCATTTGCATTAGATTCAGTTTACATTTCTTATTCTCATACATGCATGCATGCCACGAAGCAATTAACTGACATATATCACACAAATAGGAAATCAAACCATTACCTACCTCGAAACCAAGCTTGAATCCTCCTAAGACACTTGAGCCTTCCCTTTCCAGATTCTTTCCGCTTGATCTTGGTCTATAAACGCGTAGTTTATGCAAGGATCAATAAGCAAGGTCTAAATTACCCAGAAAATAATACAATTATCAACCCAAGACCAAACCCAGATCCTAATGTTCAATTAAGGCTTTTCCCACCATCAACTTCAGGCCAAAATTCTCCTCCAATGATAATTACCCAAGAATCTAAGTTCTACGAATCGAAAAATGGATTACGGGAGTAATAATCTTACATTTTGCGCTAGAAGTCGTTGGAATCTGTCAAGAAATAGCCCTGGGTCGTCTCTTAGCTCTCAAGAATGAAGGTTTGCAGAAAATAACGATTTTGGGGTTTTTCCCCGACTTAAGTCGCGACTGTCCCGCCACAGCGGGACGCAACCTGCCACAACGTCCCTGCCCTGGCGGAACTAACCCAGCCTCGATGGCTTGCAGAGAGACAAAAAGTCAGAATTTGAGTTCCAAGCTCCCATTTCGCAACACACCTTCAACCTTTGACGTTCAGAAACTACCCTTTCACGCCAATATCAGTTTCGGGAGTTCTACTCGCCTGAATTCGATCTCGTAAAGCCGTACAGGCTCCTTAACGTCTTAGCTATGCACTCATGTGATCAAATTCATAGTTAAATCCCCCATTCATTACCAGATTTCCCTAGACCTCACCTGACTCATATTTCATCCAAATCTGGACTAGGCTACAATTTTTCAAGTCACTACTCAAAAGTTTTCTGGCCAAAATTCTTTCCCTATTGGATTTTCTATAACGACGGGAACATGTCGTTACAATAGAGTTCTCTATTTTTTCAGACAACCAACTCCAACCCAATTCTTTATTTTACTCTCTAAAAAAGAATATTTTTCTCCCTCTTTAATATTATATTATTATTCTATTTCATTTTTATTTTCTTATTTCATAATATAAATCATTTCTTCTTTTTGCAAATAATCACCCTATAATCTATATAATCTTCATGTAATATAAAATTTGTTTTCAAATTCTTCATTTAATATAAAATTAAATTTTATTCCAAAATTTCTAAATAACATAAATTGCAACAAATATTATATATAATACATATAACGAACAATTCAAATAAAAGTGAAATCATTCATGAAATATAATTACACAACAAATATTGCGTCATCATAAAATTTATTTTAAATTTTACATAAATATTCAACTTTCAAGACTATTAAGTTGTTCTCATAAATGCTCAGTCAATGCATTTTTTTAATGTGTAGCTAAATTTTTTTAAATTAACAATTTCATCTTGTATCCAATTATTTCGTATACTAATTTACTTTCCCTATATATTCAATTTTGAACTATTGCATCAAGTATTTTCATGTTCATTAAATAGTGTAGTTTAATAATTTATCACTATAACATAAAAGTGGATTGTTTGAATTATCATGTAAATTTTGTGCATTCTTCATAGTGAAAATAATTATAATTTTAAATTACATATTTAAAGTTGAATTTAAAAAAAAAATCAAATTAGAAATATTGTTAGTTCGGGAAGCAAGTAATATACTTCACAATAATATGTTTTTAGATGTTATATTACTTAGAAAATAATTAATTAATAGTCTTATATAGTATAAATAATATTAAAATAATTTAAGTTACATATTTAAAGTAATAATTTTTTTAAAAATAGAAAAAATATTAATTCAGGTGAAAGTAGTAACTTGTCAATAATATCTTTTTAGATGTTATATTATATTAGAAAATAATTAAAAATAATAAAGAATTAATTAATGATATAATAAAAATAATATTAAAATAATTAAAAAGTGAAATAGAGAGGTGAATAGTAGTTCTCCAAATTTGGAGAACTACTATTCACATATCTATAAATGGAGAATAGAGAGTAATATGAAGATGGATTGGAGATGACATTCTCTATTTGACCCTCCAAATATAGAGATTAGAGGGTAAAATAGAGATGGATTGGAGATGGTCTAAAAAAAGTCAGGAAATTGCTCCCACATATCATGCTCGGTTTTCTAGGTAGCCTCCTCAACTAGACGATGCCTCCAACGGACCTTAACCACAATAATGGATTTCGAATGCAACCACCACACATCTCTGGATAGAATGACAACTGGATCCTCCACGAAGGTCATACATTCAGTCAACTCTATTACATCATATTGAAGCCTGTGAGACTTATAAGAAATATATCGGAGCAACATCGAAACATGAAAGACTGGGTGGATGGTTGAGAATACTGTAGATAGAGCTAACTCATATTCAACCTCACCAACTGTTTGGAGGATCTAAAAAAGGCTCAATATACTCGGGGCTAAGCTTGCCCCGCCTCCCAAATCTCATCACATCCTTCATGGGCGACATATAGAAGAAGACTCTCTCACCAACTGAGAACCTCAAAGGATGCCGCCTACGATTAGCATAACTCATGTGCCTACTATGAACTTTCTGAAGACTGTCCTGAATCACCCTCACCTAGTCCAAAGCCTTCTAAATAAAGTCTTTACCACGTGGTCTAGGATATGTGTACTGAAACGAACCAACAACCAGGGCCTCATCCTCAAACTGATGGCTGTAGATCTAATCAAATAAAGAGGACTAAATTCCCACATAGGCTAAGACACACCTAGAATCTGAAACATCCAACTGAATCATATGTTTAGCTAAAGACCGAATATCTAAAACTAAAGTTCACTCCATGGTAGATAGGAAGGCTAGACTACCCATACTCACTGCCTTCCGGCTCAAGGCATGCGCTACCATATTCTCCTTGCCTGTATGATAGAGAATAGAAAGGTCATAGTCCTTAAGAAGCTCAATCTAATAAAATTGCCTTGAGTTAAGGTCCCTCAAGTTCATAATATACTGAAGACTCCTGAGATTAGTGTACATCTCATAATGAACTCCATACAGGTTGTGCCTATAGATCTTAAGTGCTAAAACTACCACTTCCAACTCCAAGTCATGAGTGGGGTAGTTGCGCTCATGCAACTTAAGCTGCCTCGACACATAATTCATAACTTGATCCTGTTGCATCAATAAACAACCCAAACCAACGCTTGATGTGTTACAATATATCGTGAAGCCTTTGTCCTCAATTGGAAGAGTCAATATAGGAGAAGTAGTCAACAACTACTTGAGCTTCAAAAATATCAACTCAAACTCCTTAGACCATTTAAAGGGAACATCAAGGCGAGTCAATCGGGTCAAAGGTGCTGCAATAGTGGAGAAGCACTCCAAAAACCCTCTGTAGTAACTTGCTAATTCAAAGAAGCTCCGAACCTCAGTAACCGAAGAGGGCCTAGCCCAATCATGAGTTTCCTTAATCTTTGCCGAATCTACCATGATTTCATCCTTGGACACAATGTGCCCCAAGAATGCTACAAACTCAAGTCAAAACTCACATTTGAGAACTTGGAACAAAGCCACTGATATCTCAAAATCTGGAACAGAATCCTTAGATCACTCTTTCTCCGCGAGTATACCAGAATGTATCTATGAACACAATGATGAACAAATGATGATACGTCCTGAACACCCGTGTCATCAAGTCCATGAAGGCGGTAGGGGCATTAGTCAACTTAAAAGACATCACTATGAACTCATAGTGACCATATCAAGTCCTAAATATGATCTTAGGGATGTTCCCTGCCCTAATCCTTAGATGATGGTAATATCTTAACTCAATCTTTGAAAACACTGCACCACCCAGAAGCTGGTCAAACAGATAATCAATCTTAGGCATGGGGTAATGGTTCTTCACTGTCATATTATTCAGCTTCCTATAATCAATACACATGTGCATCGTGCCATCATTCTTATTCACAAAAAGAATGAGAGCGCCCCAAGGTGATATACTAGGCCTGATGAACCATTTACCCAAAAGATCGTACAGCTGAACATTGAGCTCCTTGAGCTCTGCATGAGTCATCCGATATGGTGGAATAGAAATATGTAGAGTACCTGACTCAAGCTCAATGAGAAAATCAATATCACACTCTCAGGTGGGTTAGGTTGGTTGGTAGAAAATACATCCACAAAGTCACAAATGACTGGAACTGAATCAATTGGAGGGATCTCCCTACTCATATCACACAAATATGCCAAATAGGACAAACACCCACTAGCCACTAGCATCTGAGTTTGAACAAAAGGGATAACTCCAATGAATTTAATACTAACAAAGACCTACCATACTACTAGATGAATACTAAGCATGGCTAAGGTAACAGTCTTAGAGAAGCAATTTAAGACCGCATGATAGGGGGATAACCAGTCCAGAATCATGTCGAAGTCAAGCATATCAAGGAGTATAAGGTGAGTGGGGATGTGACACCCCTAGATAGTAACTAAGCAAGATCGAAACACTTGATCATTGACTAAAGACTCACCCACAAGGGTCGACACACATAATGGCATTGCCATAGGCTCAGAACATATACCCATAATAGAAGCATAATAAACAAACACATAAGAATAGGTAGATCCCAGATCAAATAAAGCTGAAGTGGGCTGAAAGCATAAACGAATCATACCTATGATCACATAATCCGATAACTCAACCTCTACCCTTGCTAGAGCCGCATTAAAATTACCCTGTCCGTCTCTGCCCTAGCCATCTGTCCTACCACTTGACCTACCTCCCTGAGGACCACCCTGAATACCTTGATGTCCACCCCGATGGTCGTGATCTTGACCTCGATCCCAAATTAGAGGTGGTTGATGAGTGGTAGATTTGCACTTATTTAAGGTCCATTTAGCTCAATAATTAGTTTTATCAATGCCTTACTTTGTCCTTTTCTAATCAAATATTGATGATTTGCAACTATAAAGGCAATTGAATAAGGCAAGGACTGAAGTTTGAAAGAATGGCCAAAAATACAAAAAGAAGTGCAAAGTGAACATTGTTGATCGCCTAACATGAAGGGCGGATCACCAACTAAGCATGAACTTTCCCAAATTGATAGTGCATAACACTTATGTCTACCAAATAAGGTTGGAAAAATTTAGTCAAAAAGGTGATGTGCCAAATTAGAATGACGTTCCTGATGCACATCGCCCAAAGTGACAGTGTGCAAGGAAAATAGTTAATGCTTGAACGATGAACTATTATGGTATTCGTTGATTCACTGAACGTGAAAGGTTGACTCGATCCAGTTTGCCAATTGAGGTTCAAACACCTAAACCCTAGAGCATCACAAGGAGAGTTAATGAGCGAATGATGATTCGATGGTTGAGTTTGGCGAACCCGACTAATGTCGTCAAGTTGGTTACGAAGTTGATTTTGAGCCAAATTTTGGGAAAGTATAAACATCCCAAAGGATACAATTTTTAGAGAGTTCAACTCATGAGTTCAAGTGAGAGAGTTTTGAGTTAGAGTTTTAGAACATTTTACTTTTGAAAGAACATTTTTTCTAGTTTTCTTGGGGTTTTACAATTCTAGACTTTAATTTGATAAATTTAAGTTAAATCCAAAGTGAGTTTACTCTTAATTGCTTGATTTCAAGTTACCCATGACTGCTTTCATGGAAGGTATATTTTCTTGACTTTTTGTGATGGGTGGCTAAAACCCTTAGATTTATGGGTGCTCTGATGGGGTTAGGTGTTGATTTAATGTAGTAGGTATTGTGCTATGCTATGTTTTGTTGTTGTTCATTCATGATTTTGGTCTAATGACCATGAAATTAACTTAAGGGTTAATGTTCCAAACTTAATTCCTACTCCCAATCTACGGTTAATGCTCGAAAGGGATTAATTGGAGTGGGTAATTAGTTCAGTACTAAAAATTTAGGTTTGATGTCTATGACTTGCTTTAAAGAGAGGTTATGGGTCGGATCTATTTTCCTTGTTCTTGAAACAGAGAATAGAGTAAGTTATTGGGTTATTTAGGATTGACTTTGTCATGCCCTGAGCCTACACCCTGGGCGGGACTGGCACTCAAGATCCATTGCTGGCCCCAAGCGAACCCTTGGCCTAGCTTAACTCTTAGAGGAAGACTTACTCATGATAAAACACTTCAAAAAGTAAACTGAACTTCTCAATAGATAACTTAGAATGTATTAAATAACATTCAACTTAGCCAAAGTGGAAACTCAAGATTCAACATAAGCCAATAACAAGATAGTGACAAATGAAATAACTAACTATCTATGAAGTCTCTAATAACTGAGATGGATGTCGGGACAAAACCCACGACATCCTAATGAACTTAAATACTAAAAAGCAATAAAAGGGGATCCTTCGGAAGCAACGAGGCTCACCAACAAACTCTGAAGCTCAACTAGAATCAATGATGCGCTGGATGTTGATCCTGGTTACCTGTATCTACATCATAAAATGATGCAGGCCAAATGACATTAGTACATTGAGTGTATGAGCATGCGAGAGGAATTCTAAAACAAGACATAAGCTTGAAAAGGGAACTGAAAGAACACACCTGGTCTCAACTCAACTAAACTCATTTCAATATAAAGTAGTAATATAAATGCAATATAAAGAAAAACTTTGAAAACATAGATGACAACTCTGTGTATTTAGAAATACAATAATAATTTTGTGTGTATGCAAAGATACAATATAAACTCTGGATGTATATAAAAATACAAGTAACTCTGTGTATATAATAATACAAAATACTTTTGTGGGAGTTTCTCTAACCAAAAACCATTACGTAAGAGCTATTGTGATGATACAATATTTTGGCTCACGCTGTCAGGGCCGTCCTATACCTTGCCGAGGGTATAGAACCTGACTACTAAGTGGATCCACTAGTCTATGCTAAAAAGCACTAAGGAATCATCTAAAAGTATAACCCTTTTCTACCCATGGTGGCTACATGGTTTATGGGTGCTGGGAGTTGTCTGAACTCTCCTCCATATCGGTGCTCAATACTACTCCGTGGGTTGAGATAATTACTCAAAAACTATCCCGAAGGCTCTCTTGGAAATCAGTGTTTCCTCTCTTGCTTAATTGTGAAAGCGTTTACTCTTTACTGAAAATTAGCTCAAAGGCTCCTTTGGAAATCTCAGTTTCCTTTCTTATTTTAAATGTAAAAACATTTTACTCTTTGGGAATACATAGTCCCCATATACTCTTTTGAAGAAATGAACTTCAATCTTTACTCTTTACTCAACTCAAAACTCAAGTCTTAAAACAAAGTTAAAACATTTGTAAAAGACCTTTTGGAAGACTCTATGAACTTCTCTTGACTTGACTCTTAACTTTCCTTGAATTGAATTATGGATTCAAGAATTGTGATTTGTGATAAGAAAGATATCATGATGTTAAAGAGTGTTTTTAAATAGTTAAACATGAGAAACGATCAAGAAATCACTGTCTGGAAGCATGTCTGTGACGCGGAGATGCATTTAAATATTTGGTCGTGAAATAAATTTTGAGGCAGAAGGGTCCGTGACCGCTCCGCAACGTGGAGAACATTTTTCCAATCCTGAGGAACAGGTCCGCGACGCAGACTTGGTACCCAGATTTGCCCGACTTGTTCCTACTTCGTTTTCTAACCCCAATTTGCCTAAATTCGATTATTTTCTCAATTCCTCTTTAGATTCAGATACCCAGTATATGTACACAAGAATCTAATCAAACACAACTCTAAAATCGACACGATTCCATCAAGAACTCAACAATCCCATCAAATCTCAAGAATGAAAGCCAATTTCAAGAACATAATTTAAGATTTATCAAACTTTCAACTTTCTAGAACGAATTTCGCTGAACTAAACATGATTGGCGTGTGGGTGAACGAACCCAACGCTATGAAAGCCTCACATACCTCTTTAGGGATCAACCCTTGGCGAAACGACTTCGATTTCGCAATAAATCTCCAAGAACACTTGACTTTTCTCCTCTTTTCTCCTATTGAGTTCTTCCTCTAAAAACCCTAGCATGAAATATTTGAGTGCGTAAACTGAACTAACTCAGTTTAGACCCCAAATAATTTACTAAAAATGGATTTAATTAATTGGGTAATGAAAAGACCAAAATACCCCTTTAAAATCCGGTTAACTTTCCTTATTCAGACAACCCAATTTAAAAGGGGAATATCTCCCTCTTAGGAACTCAAAATTGATCAAACTCGGTGGAGTTGGAAAGATAATTCAAAGATCTTTCCTACGGTATCTTGTAGCACACCTAACTCATCCTGAGCTAGGAGTTATGGTCATTTGAAGTTGACCCAAAGTTCATACTTAGCTTAACTTTGTCAAACTTTACAAATTTGATTATTTCCAAAAAAGGTTCTTTCTAATTCTAAGTATTTCTAATAGCGGGGTGTTACAACATTTAAATGAGACCGAAAGGAGCCTCTAGGCATAGATGCTTTGAGATTGAAATATGATTAGTGTTATTGAAGATGAATTAGCCTATTTATGTATGTAATTCACTATAGAGCAGCACACTCACTTTTATGTGATATTGATATCCAATCCCCACACCTCTAGATTGCTTGTTAACTCTTGATTTCGTTCAAAATTTAGTTTAATTGCGATAGTTGATAATAAAAGCTTTATATTAAGTTGGTGGTACCATCCACCAAATTGTTCTTACTATTCCAAATGAGCTAATTTAAAGTCCAAATCTCTCGATAACTAATTCTGTACGATATACCATTCCTTATGGGATTCAACCCCGACTCTTTTAAATGGTTTTTATTGACTACGATCGCTGAAATTTCCTGTTCGGCGAGCTTGTCTTGGCTCACCAAGGAAGTTAGGGAAATCGCCGAGTAAAACCCAACTCACTTTCTTTGGCATGCACATGGCCTTGGGTATTGTTCCATTCGGCGGTCTTGTCTTTGCCAACCGAACCCACTTGGCGAATCGTCAAGCGGGAGAGGACATATCCCTTGATCCCTATTACTTTCCCTTTTGCACTGTCAATTTTGGCGGACTTGTCTTAGCCCGCCGAAACCAACTCGGTGAATCACCAAGTTAGCATTGACTTCGCCTTTGACGTCTGAACCCTGAATAAACTGGCACTTTTCATATTGGCAAGCTCACAAGAGTTCGCAAAACTTATTTGGCGATTCACCTTCCCATTAGGCGAGCCTTAAGTGTATTTTTGAAATGTGTTTCAATAACCTCCACATATGCATTGTTTAAATGTATGCTTTGTAGGTAATGACAAGAACCAAAGGTAAACATGTGGTTTCTTCCAATATAGAGTTGGATAGAGAGCTCTCTCCTCCTCTTTCATTGAACATACATTAGGGAATAACAATAAATGGGCCTTCAGAGGCTTCCCGACGTCACCAAACTACCCCTACACAATTATCGACCCAAGAAGGGGTATAGCTAGATATACTGTAGTTAGAAAGAGGGCAGAGATCTGATCTATGTTGGTGCAACCTTCATCCACACAAGCACTAGCTTCCAGAATTCTATCGGTGATAACTCTAAGGGCCCTAAATATTGCTCAAAGCTGCAGGTGAACAAACAATACTTGAGGAGAGACAACTCTCCATAGATGAAGTTATGGATGACTACCTAGCCATCTGGGACACGATACAATTCCACAAGTTCCAGGGATTCACCAAACCTAGAAATCCCTACATCCCTTCCTAGGTGAGGGAGTTTTATAAAACTTATGCTCAAGCCCTTCTGAAGAAGTGAAAGAGCACAGTATGGAAACTACTCGAAAAAGTGGAGGTGAGAGGTAAAAAGGTTCGGTGTGATACTGGAGTTATTAATATAGCACTGAAGATGTCAACATTCAAATCTGACTTATATTCACTCCAAATGCGCCATGATTTGGATTCTCTAAAGGGTTGGCTAGCCCCTTGATCTCTGACTCTTCTTCCTCCTAAATAGATGATGTTGCCAGTATCGAGAAGAAAAATTTGAATGTCGTATCTTGATATTGGTTTGGATTTATCAGCAGCAACCTGATACCATCATAGAATGAGTCCATCCTTCGCTATAGCAAGGCGGTATTGGTCGGCACCATCATCAATCAAGAGCACATATATGTTAGTGCTATTATTTCTGACGAGATGCCAATGAGGTCGAGACAGGAGCAAAAATCACTCCCTTTTCCAGTTATGATCACGTAGTTATGTGAGAGGGAAAGAGTCCCTTTTCGGGCTGCCACAGATGTGAGAGTCACACCAGTCTCATCTAATGACATTCGCAAAATCGAGGCAGAGTGTTTGAGAAATGATGCGGCTCGAAGGAAGTCGCCACTAAAAAACTCCACTCCAGTGGTTGTCCTTGCTACCGTGGCACCTAAGATCAACACACCTTCCCCTTCTGTGGAGTAGAAAGGTATTTCCATGCCTTCTTATATTGCAGGCTCTTCTGTTACGTGCATGTACAACCTGCTGCTGTAACTACTACTGTTGTGGGGTCTTCCCATCTCCTGTTTCTTGTCACCCTTTGACCCAGGTGTTAAGTTATCATATGGGAAGCCTTGCATAGTCAACATATGTGAGAGTTGTTCAGGTTAAGAAGGACTTGCCCCAGCTCATTGACCAGGCCATTTAGAAGGCCTGAGCACCTTTGATTGAGAGAGTTAGCAAGTGTGAGGGGATAGTAGAGAGACATACTTGGAGGCTTGATAATTTGAGTGCTAGGATCGAGGCTCGGGAGAAGGAAAAGGGTAGTTCTAATGCTTTAGACACCTTAAGGGCTGAGGTGGCTACTTTGAGGGTGGAGGTGGTCTAGACATAGTCTATGGACTTCTCCACACTTTGGGGCAAAGTTCCCATTCCAGATGCGCCCAAGATGCCTTATGTTGTGCCTTCCACTACTATACTTAAGGTTGTTGTGGATGTTGAGAGTGAGAAGGTCAATGAGGATTTCACCGAGGATACTGATAAAAAGGAGCTAAGAGATGAGGAGCACAGGATTGTTGAGACACTGACTGAGTTGCATGAGACCGAAGAGGTTATTCTACAGGCTGCACTGGAGAGATCTCTTCCAGAGACTTCAGAGGTTGGGTCTAGTGGAGTCACTCCAGACTCTACCATACCTCATATTGCTGAGATGGGCACTTATACCCCAATTATACCTCATATGCCACCTCCAGTGATCCTATTGTCGGGTATCGATGTCCCCCTTGAGACTTTACCTCTCGAGATTCAAGATGAGAGTATACCACAAACATAGCCTATCAAGGGACCCTTTCTCTCGGCCTCCTAGTACTTTTATTTATTTAGTATTGAGGACACTACATTATATTTTTGGTGGGGTGAGGGCCTTCGTGCCAATTTCCATTTTTGCTTGTATTTGTATATTTCTTATTTTGAACAATTGTCGTTTAATGTTTATATTAGAGTGCTTTGTTGGGAAATTATGTGTTTCTTTACTCCTATCTCGTTCTCTCTTGATGTTGCTACCCCTCTAGAGTTCAAATCGTGAAGTGATGGAAGTTTTCATTGATAACAATTTGAGAACCGATTTTGTCCAATATCAACGTCATAAATAGACTCATGATGAGCATGATGCACAGTGTTGGTGTATCGAGAGTGAAAATGATGTGGTTACACCTTTGAGCGATCTCTTTGAGTTTTTTATTGACTAGCTACATTTTGATGTGAGCCTTGCAATAAACATCAGATATACGCCTTTGATCTTTCCGAGATGTGCTAAATAAGTGTATTTTGAAGTGCCATGTGTGGTGAGATTTTACTTGAAAGCATGCATGTGGATTACTAGAATTTAACTTGTTAGTCCAATTGTGTAAATCTTGGTGAATGCGGGACATGATGTTGGGCAAAAATTCAATGAGGGAACCAAATTGTCCATAAAGCATTTTGTGACTACCTTGTGAGGGTGTGAATCTATGTTGGCATCAATTGAGCCTAAATTATTTGTTGACAACCAAAAGATGCCTCTTGATCCAAATTATCCCTACATTCTCACCAAAAATCCTTTTTGAAGCACTATGATGTTTGAAAAGACAACTTAGGACAAAATCCTAAGTTGGAGGTGTGTAAAAGAAGGATGAATGAAAGCTGAGTGAAGGGAAAAAAAGAAGAAAAAATCAGACTCAAGTCTGAAAGTTTTGCAAAAATAAGGAACCGATCCTTATCAAAAAAATTGTGTGTTGTATCATCATTGTGATGGAAATAGCTTGAAAAAATGAAAATAAAAAAGAGAAGCAAAGGAAATAAAAGGGGAATTCCAAATAAATTGAGTAACAAGTCAATATTTGAGTTCTCAAATGAAAAAGAAGGAAAAAAACTTAAGAAGAGGTGATGATGATTGCAAAAATTCTTTGAAAAGGTATAAGTCACCAATATAAATTAACCATGACTTAGCCCTCATCCTCATTACAAGCCTAAAAGTTCCTTGAGACCTTGCATAAACTAGATTTTGTGATGTATGGAAAATGTGGGCAAAAATATGAGACAAAGCTTGCTCGTGATTCTCTTTTTAGAGAATGAGAGTTGCATTGATTCCTAATACCTTTGTTGATTTGCTTTGTGAGAGAATGAAGTCGTTATTGATGTGAGGGCACTTGAATGCATTTGTTGAAACATGTTCTTGCATTAGACAAGAAGCTAAAATGAGATCGAGCTTGTTTCGAGACTAACTAGTCATCATTTGAAGCTTTTTGATCATTATTTAGGGTAATATGCTATTGAGAGTAGTCTTGCCATGGTGCTTGTATGTTAGATCTTATTGAGTATTGTTGTAGATGCCCTTATTGAGCTTATTGTGTTCTTGATTTACTTGAAGACAAACAAAAGTTTAAGTTGGGGGTGTTATGAGTGGTAGATTTTCACTCATTTAAGATCCATGTAGCTCAACAATTAGTTTCCTCAATGCCTAACTTTTTCCTTTTTCTAATCAAATATTGATGATTTGCAGCTATGAAGGCAATTGAACAAGGCAAGGGCTGAAGTTTGAAAGAATGGCCAAAAATACCAAAAGAAGTGCAAAGTTAACATTGTTGATCGCCTAACATGAAGGGTGGATCACGAATTGTGCACGACCTCGCCAAAATTGACAGTGCATAAGACTTGTGTCTACCAAAGAAGGTCGGTGAACTCTAGCCGAAAAGGCGATGTGCCGAATTAGAACGGCGGTCCTGATACATATCACCCAAAGTGACAGTGTGCAAGGCAAATATTTAATGCTCTAATAATGAACTAAGGGGGTATTTGACAATTCTCCGAACGTGAAAGGCTATCTCGATCGAGTCCGCCAACTGAAGTTTAAATACCTGAAGACTAGAGCATCACAAGGAGAGCTAAGAAGCGAATGGCGATTTGTCGAGCTTGACTAATGTCTTTGAGTTGGTTACCAAGTGGATTTTGGGTCAAATTTTGGGAAAGTATAAATATCATAAGGATAAAATATTTAGAGAGTTCAACTCCCGAATTCAAGTGAAAGAGTTTTGAGTTAGAGTTTTAGAACACTTTACTATTGAAAGAACACTTTTTCTAGCTTTCTTGGGGTTTGACAATTTGAGACTTGAATTTGATAAATCTAAATTAAATCCAAAGTGTGTTTACTCTTAATTACTTGATTTCAAGTTACCCATGACTGCTTTCATGGAAGGTATATCTTTTTCACCTTTTGTGATGGGTGGATAAAATCCCAAGATTTAGGAGTGCTCTAATGGAGTTGGGTGTTGATTTAATGTAGTGGGTATTATGCTATACTCTATTTTGTTGTTGTTGGTAGCACCCAAACACACAAGCAAGTGTACACGGTCGTGCAACTATTAAAGTAGCTCTTTATAAGAGCCAGGTATTGTACCTACAGGGAATTAAAATTAGATCATTTTCAATTCTTCAAATAATTAAAGTTTAGAGAAAGTGTTATCAACAAGAGTGATATATAGTTGTAAATGATTAATTATCTAAATACTGAGTTAAACTACTACGATTCAATATCAATGGGATTTTAAACAATGACTTAGAAAATTCCAAAGTTGTAGCCTGCTATGGATTCATGCAAATTATCTTCTTTAATGGATGTCAATCGATTATCGAATCACTGATTACAGGGTTAAATGTATGATCATGGTCTCCTGACCTCTAACCGCCTACGAATTAATTGTCTAACTACATCGTTGAGTGGGGAAAGATTGAATCAATTACTGGGCATTATGTTTTCATAATGTCTATTAACCAAGCAAGGTTTCTAGGTATATCCCTATCCTAGATACAAATCAAACCTAAACCTAGAAAAGATTATGCTCCTTTTACCCCACGTTCTATCCTCTTATTCCTCTCGTGAGTCAAATTCGGACAATACATTTATTTCAATTATTTCTAGTCACAAAATACTAAATTAAGAACGAAAGAGAGATTCATATTCTAACCAAAATTAATCCATCAAAGTCAATGAAATATAATCCTCCTGTCAACCCCCGAGCCTACACCCTGGGAGGGACTGGCACTCGAGAACCATTCCTGGCCCCAAGCGAACCCTTGGCCTGGCTTACTTACTCAGCGAAAGACTCTATGCATATTTATACTGATCAATAGCACTATAGTCACTTGAAAAATAAAATACTTAGAATGCTTAAAAGTCAAACACTCAACTTGGCAAAAAATGGCAACTCAAGTCTTAACATATGAGATGATGATGAAAAGACTAAAGAACAAACATCTGACTATCTATGAAGCCTCTAAAACAACTGAGATGGATGTCGGGACAAACCCCACGACATCCTAATGAACTAATAAAATAATTGAAAGCAATAGAAAAGAGTCCTCCGGATTGCAAGGAGGCTCACCAACTGACTCTGGAGTGCTCACTGGATCAACGATGCGCTAGATGCCGATCCTAGTTACATGTGTCTGCATCATAATAGGATGCAGGACAACGAGCATCAGTATATTGAATGTACGAGTATGCGAGTTGGAATACTAAACACAACATAGGCTTGAAAAGAATCTGAAGAACTTACCTGGCTCAACTCAACTCAACATAACTGAACTCATTTCAATATTAAGCAGTTTAAAATAAGTGCAAACTAAAGAAAAGTTGTTTAAAACACGATCTCAACTCTGTGTGTATGCAAAGATACATATAACTCTGAGATGTATGTAAAAATATAAATAAACTATGTATTTAAGAATATCATTACTTCTGTGGGAATTTTTCTAACCGACAACCATCACGTAAGAGCTATTGTGATGATATAGTGTTTTGCCTCACGCTGCCAGGGCCGTCCTATACCTTGCCGATGGTATAGAACATGAACTACTAAGTGGATGCACTAGTCTATGCTAAAAAGTACTAAAGGAATCATCTAAAAAGTATGACCCTTTTCTACCCATGATGGCTACATGGTTTATGGGGGCTGTGAGTTTCAGAACTCTCCCCCATATCGGTGCTCAATACTACTCCCAAAAATATGATACTATCTCTTATGTTTAAAACATACTTCTTTCTGTGATTTGAGATTAGTGCTCAAAAACTTAGCTCAAAGGCTATCTTGGAAATCAAAGTTTCCTCTCTTGCTTCATTTAGACAACGATTACTCTTTTCTGAAAACTAGCCCGAATGCTCTTTGGAAATCGAGGGTTCCTTTCTTGTTTAAATGTGAAAACATTTTAAACCCTTTGGGAATACATAGTCCCCATATGATTTTGAAGAAATGAACTTCAAACTTTACTCTTTAATATTTACTCAACTTGAACTTTTAAGTCTTAAAACAAAGTTAAAACATTTGGAAAGACTTTTGGAAAACTCTAAGAACTTCTCTTGACTTGACTCTTACTTCTCTTGACTTTGATCCTAACTTTCCTTGAATTGGATTATGAATTCAAGGTTCATGATCTCATGTTTATGGATGATTTCATGATGTTTAGATGTACCTTAGAGTGTTGGAATCAACTAGAAAACATAGGTACATTGCTAAGGAACAAGTACTAAAAGGTGGGAAAGAAATGGGAAAGACTGGCGTCCCTGGCGTTCTGAGAGGAGCGGGGGGCCAAAGGGCAAAGTTCCAGAGACTGCCCTGGGGTGTGCTGGCTGGCGCGATGCCCCACCCCTATCCCCATGTGTTTGATGACTTTTCTTGCTCGTTTTTCATCTCTAAACCCTCTAAACTTCAATGGTTCTTTCCCAAAACACTTAGAATCATTTTGTACTCTCAATATACATCAGATTCTACTCGAAAAACACAACTAACAACATGAATCAATCTCAAGAAAAACTCCAAACAACACAAACCCCATAAGAATTCAAACGAATTTCATCAAGAACTCAAGGATTTACTTTCAAATCTAATAAACTTCGCTGAAATTGAATCATGATTGGTGCGTGGTGAACTAACCCAATGCTATGTGATCTCACATACCTTGTAGGTATCACCTCCGACGAAATCCACAAGCTAAACTCGACGATCTTGACGAATGTTGCTTCTCTTCTCCTTTCTCCTCTTCTTTTCTCTTTTCTCCAAGCCCTAGTGTATTTTGGTAAAAGCGTAAATTGATCTAATTCTGATTAGACCCTAACTTAATTACCAAAAACGAAATAAAATAATTGGGCAAGGAAAAGACCAAACTACCCTTTCAAAATCCGGATTGGACTTTCCTTATTCCAACAGCCCAACTTCCAAAGGGCATAACTCACTCATACGAACTCGGAATCGCGCAAACTCAGCGGCGTTGGAAAGATCATTCCAAGAGATTTCCTACCATATCTGGAAGTACCTCTAAATCATCCTGAACTAGATGTTATGTCCATTTGAATTTGGACAAAACTCAACTTATTCTAACTTAATAAAATTTCCAGATTTTCATTCTTTCCAAAAATGACTATTTTCAATTATTAGCTTCTTCCTAGTTATTTCAAAATGCGAAATGTTACACATACTATAGCCACAACCCTAGAACTAGGGAATTTAGCTACTCATTGTACGATTCTCAATCTTGAAATAATAAATAAACATAAGAGAGATCGAATTAAGTAAATAGATGAAATCACTCCCAAAGTTGTCATTCTTCAAAACCCAGAAAAAGAATAATTAATTCAATAAAATCCGAGTCTCTTTATAATTTAGAAAAATTGGCAAAGAATTTGGACACATGTCCGCGACGCGCAATAGGCCTAGTATTTTTAGCTTCAGTAAAACACCTTCTCTCCGCAATGTGGAGATGATACAAAGTCTTCTGCCTCGATATCATCTTCCGGAAAAAATAATTAATTCCTTCTCCATGATATGCTTATGCGCTTTCTTCACTTTTGAACTTCCTTTTTCTCCTCTTAGTCTTTATCCTTCACGCTTTAGCAATCATATCCATTCTTCATTCTCGTGCTTCCATTTCCTTGTACCTTTTTTTCCTTCTTTGAAAACCTACAATCATTAATCATATTCGTTAATCAAAATGAAATATATGACTCAAATACTACCCAACCACCAGAATTTTGTCCTAAAACTTAGCTAAAGTAAGGGTGTAATTTGGCTCCTAGGCATATAAATACGCCCAAGATCACCACCCTACACTTAGAGCTTTGTTCGTCCTCGAACAATTCACCATTCTAAACCTAGACCTAGACTCACTACACTAGCATTTGTGCTTTCACTACTTACTTTCCGGGATCCTTTGTCACGTCAACACAAACATGTTTTCATTCACATTTGGACTTGGCCATTATATAGACACCACAAAACTTATAGATTTGACTAAAAAAAAATTAGCAACTGAAACATTGAAACTTAGTGCTAGCCATCATATGTCACATATATTTCATCAAACAAGTGCTCCTCACACAAAGACAGTAGTCCACAAAATCAGTCAAAATATTTAGTATAACGTATGGACTTTCATCAAGAATCAAACCTCACACTCACAAATAATTTCACATGTACACTCAAAGAACAATAGGCTTGCCCATTATATATATCTCCACTAATTAAGCATGATATACGAAGAATCAAGCAAAACTTTCATGGTTTGTAATTTAGGCTAGTGGACGGGTAGGAAATATATATTAGTGACTTACACTTTCCTAAGCACTGTGTATATTTTGGACTTCATTACCTCTTTATTTTCTTTTTCTTCATTTTTCAACACTCTCTTTGAAAATCCTATCACAAGCAACTCACATCATCTCATGAATTACCCTTATTTATTTATTTCGTAACCAATCACTTTTTTTTACAAGGGCTCATTCTTTCAGTGAGGGCTTTTTCATCACCTTGAACTATTGTTGGTCCTCTTTTTCCACTCACCTTGTCTATTGACTTTTAATTCTACCAATTCCACTCAGTCCATGCTACAGTGCTTAGTTAAGTAGGGTGCAAACAACTTAGGGATTCAATAAATTGTTCAAGTAAAGATGTGTCTTCCAACAAAAGGGTTACAGGATCAAAGGGGCTACCAATGATATTGTATATGATGAGGCTAAAATTTCTGAACATACCAAAGGAGGCCTATTATGATTACCTAAACAAAGCAACACTTAATTTCGCTTCAATAACATGTTGGGCAAGTTCTAGACTAAGATGCAATACATGGAATACACAATGTCTCACCACATATGGCACAACTTCAATTCAAGTAGGCTCTATCATCAAGCATTACACTCAGTTCAAGAAAAAGTTAAAATTAAGCTTAAGTTGTAATAATTAGAATCAAATATAGGAATTCATAGGCATATATATTTGTCCACATGCTTTCATACATGATTTCCTATAACAATTATAGCTTCAACACAAATACGACACCTAAGATTCAATGATAAAAATTACCCTTAAGACGGTCGTCATCCATCTATCATATGGCAATGTGACTCAACTACGAGGACTGACTCAATCCTAAGAAGAAAAATCTTTTTGTATTTTGTACGATTCAAAGGGATTGTCCTTGGACAAAGAACTAAAAACAACCTCCAAGGAACCCAAAATAAAAATAAAGTAAACTATTGTTCAAACTAATATATACATCAGAGAGAATTCACACCCCACCTTACACTGTAAAATCAAGCATTGTCCCCAGTGCTACAAAACATCAAAAATATCAAGTATAGATATAAGATGAATTACTCATTGATCAATCCTCTATGGAGTCTCCTCCATCGGCCTCCTATACAGCCTGTAGTAGGTCTACATCCTCTGTGTTGGGGTTAGTGTCAAGATCGGAGCCAGTCTGTAGCCTGTCTTCATCTGTGGGAACATCATCATCCACGGACACAAAGAAGTAGGCCTGATGCCTAGCACTGCCTTGGCATGCACATTTAGAGGATACCTATGTGACACCTCCCTCAGTTGCTCTGCAGTGGAAGCCCGAATTCCATTCTTATACCTCAACATCTCTAACCCATATATGTGGGCCATGATCAACGCATCGCATCGGTGGCACTCTGCAATGGTGAGTGATGGACTAAACTCATTATTAAGCCCTTTTGTCTTAGTCATGTTCACTAGTGCCAAAAATAGTGGTGCCATATAATCTAAGATTTCCTCTTGTACACCTGCAGAACGACACAAACGGGTGATAAGTCCCCCAAAAGCATACATGCGCCCTCTATGCACACATAATTTCCTCATAGAAGACTTCAAGATTGCTCTAATCTTGAGTTTAGTGTTGGTCATCAACGCATACACTAAGCACAATCTTTCATGAATGATGTCTATATAGTGCAACCTAGGAATCAAGAAATTCATAACTATATTTAACAAACCTGAGCCTCCTTGATCATGTGTGCATATGGAAGAGATTGGTGAAACCTCTTCGAGTTGTGCTTGGTCCATTGAACCATTGACCGAGGCCCATAGAGAGTGTGTCTAATGGCTTGGTTCGGTGGGTGGATGTTCAATTCGGTCAGTACCAAAAGGTTAGTGTCAGCAGCAGTTCCAGCTATATCATTAATACTATTTGAGTAAGGGTCACATCAACTCCTCGCACCTTCACAAAGTGCGACGTTGACTCCATCACCCAGTTGGCATAAGACTCATGAACCACGTGGAAGTTGCACTCTGTTGGCTCGGCAAAAATAAACTCCACGTGGAGTTCCTGGATACGCCTCATAATCAGGGGAAAGTCTCTAGCTAGACTATCCTATCAGAAAAGTAACGCGCTTCCGTATGATTTTTCCACCATACCTTGCCCTCAATCCAGTCAGTACCAAGGAGTTAGTGTCAGCTACAGTTCGAACTATATCATTTAATACTGTTGGAGTAATGGTCACATCAACTCCCTACACCTTCACAAAGTGCGACCTCAATTCCATCACCCAGTTTGCATAAAACTCATGAACCATGTGCAAGTTTCACTTTATAGGCTCGACAAAAATAAACTCCATGTGGAGTTCTTGGATACGCCTCATAATCTGTGGAAAGTCTCTAGCTAGACTGTCCCTCTCAATACATACATCAGAAAAGTAACGTGCTTCCGTGTGCTTTTTCCACCATATCTTGCCCTCTTTAGCCACTTCTTTTAGACCAAACCGACATATTGCCTACGCAGGACAACTAGTGCGGGAGGAACATTCCTCCTACTATGCACTCTCTTCCTCTGGCTGGAGGACGCTACTTTTTTTTTGAGGTGTTGAGTACCTGACATGATCATATGCATAGGGCACAAACACCATACAAAACCAATTCAGCCCATATAAGTTTACAAAATAACTAAGAATCAAGAAGCATGGGTGGTGAGAGGACCACCCCACACTTACTCGTGTGTACTACTCACGCTAAACCATAAGGTACTCAGACTTCCCTAACATTAACAACAGTACAACTGTACAAGGTGATTAGCACCCTTATTGCCTATTCGACACTTCAAGTTCATACCCGAACATTGATATCACTACAATAAACGCACCAAAGACCTTACACACAACATATTAGAACGATACATCACTCACCCACACCACATGTTCGATCACGCACACAACCAATTTCACCTCGTGATAGGTGCAAAACACAATCTCAACCCCACACGTAGAGAACTACCTTGCACCACCCATAGCACGTGTAATTCTAACCCACATAGTGTTCCTACTCAAGAATTCAAAACCACTTTATTGTTATCACCCTACAACAATTTGAGTACCATTATCACCCAGCTAAACAAAGCGTAAAGAACTGAGATAATATGCCTTTATTATATAATGCATAAATAATTTGAAGCTGGAAAGGCACAAACTCAACTCCACGTTATAGACTAGACACTTTTGATCATAATAGAGAAAGGGGTCAAGTGAAGTTGAGCGAAATTTTGAGGTTGAGGGGAATGAATTTGAGTTAATTTAGGGGTTAAAAAAGTACTCGGTTAGTTTTCTTAAAGGGTAGACGGGTAAAACCTGTCTAATTTAATGAAAAATAAAAAACAACTTATCTTTTCCATGATACGCTCTTATTACAGAGTCTATTGTCTATGCTGGAAATTAATTCCCAGTGACATTAAATTTAAGGTCTAACTGCGCGACGGGGCTCCCATACAGAGCTTCGTTATCTTTGACGAAAAATTGAATATACATCAAAATCGAATTTCACACCTGCCTCCGCAACGTGCTCCTTTTACGGAGTCTTCTAGTTTGCGTTGGAAATTTATTCCCAGTGAAATTAAAATTTGGAATCTCCTTTGTGACGCAGCTCCAATACGGGGCCCTATTCCTTGCACATTTCAAAAACAACACCCATTAACACAAACCCGATGGGTTGCCTCCCATCCAGTGCCTTATTTTGGTCATGGCATGACTTATCTTTTTGTATATATATCCTAGCTATTACAATGAATAAAGACAAATGAACCATGTCCTACGAATGATAATAATGAAAAGGAAAACAAAACTTCTATCTAATGCATGTGGTGATGGGTTACCTCTCGTATAGCGCCTTCTTTAACATTGTGGCTTGACCTAGCTCATGAATCACTCGTTGTTCAACTCGAGCATTTCTTGCTCGCGATACACATCATTTCTAAAGTAGTGCTTGACTCTTTGTCCATTCACTAGTAACGTGGAACTCTTGTCCTTATTTTTAGGTCAACCACCCCATGTTGAGTCATTCTTACCACTTCAAATGGTCCACTCCACTTTGATCGAAGGCTTTTAGGGAAAAACTTCAATCTAGAATTTAACAACACCAATTCGCCAGGCTCGAAGGTATGTGGTACAATGTGCTTGTCATTCCACTTATTCGTCTTCTCTTTATATAACTTGGCATTTTCATAAGCGTAGAGCCTAAATTTCTCCATCTCATGCAATTGAACAATTCTTTCTTGCCGGCCAATTCAGGATCAAGATTCAACTTCTTTATGGCCTAATATGCTTGGTGTTCTATTTCTGCTGGGAGATGACATGTTTCTACAAATACCATGAGATAGGGAGCAGTCCCAATTGGTGTCTTATATGTTGTTCTATAGGCCAACAATGTATCATCTAACTTCTCAGCCCATTCCTTTTGTTGTGCATTCACAGTCTTTTATAAGATTTTCTTTGCCTCTCGATTGGACACCTCTACTTGATCACAAGTCTGAGGATGATAGGTTGTAGCTACCTTATGTCTCACTCCATACTTAGACAATAAATTTATGAAGTGCTTATCATGGCTCTTAGAGTTCCGAACATGGTGAATATGTCTTTCTTGATGAACTTCACCACAATCTTCACATCATTAGTAGGCAAAGCAATAAACTCAACCCACTTAGACACATCATCCTTTGCCACCAGAATGTATTGATTCCCATTGAAGGTAGGAAAAAGTCCCATGAAGTCTATCCCCCCATACATCGAATATCTCGACCTCCATAATGTTGCTCAATGGCATCTCATGCCGTCTTGAAATGGTTTCCATTCTCTGACACTGATCACAACCCTTAACAAAAAGTGCAATATCCTTAAACAAAGTTGGTCAAAAGAAATCCGACTGCAATACCTTATGTGTTGTACGTTCTCCTCCATGGTGACCTCTATATGGTGAAGAGTGACAACTCTCCAACACTTGGCGTGCCTCATTTTCAGTTATATATCTTTGCACTACTTGGTCCGGTCCCTGCTTGAATAAGAATGGCTCATCCCATATATAAAATCTTGCATCATGGCTCAACTTTTGCTTTTGGTGCATAAATGTAGGAACAATCTACTTACCATAAGATGCACAATATCAGTATACCATGGTACTTGAGCAATGTCTAAAGCTAACAATTTCTCATCATTAAACTCTTCACAAATCTATCCTTCATTCTTCACATGTGATGAATCTCCAATCTAGACAAGTGGTCTACAATTTGATTCTTCGAACCCTTCCTATCCTTGATTTCCAAATCAAATTATTGGAGTAGCAAGATCCATCTGATTAGCCTTGGATTTCCATCCTTCTTGTTAAATAAGTACTTGATAGCAACATGGTCAGTGTAAACATAACCTTACTACCTACCAAGTAAGATTTGAACTTGTCGAAGGCATATACTAGAACAAGCATCTCTTTCTCTCTGACTGTGTAATTTGACTGTACTGTAACAAGAGTCTTGTTGGAATAGTAAATAGAGTGAAAATCTTTCTCTTTTATCTGGACCAACACTAAACCTACTACTATATCACTAGCACCGCACATAAGATCAAAAGGTAGCTCTTAATTAGGAGCAATTAAAATAGGCGTTTCTATCAAATTCTTCTTTAGCAACTCAAAGGGCTTCAAACAACTTTCATTGAACACAATTTTCACCTCTTTCTCCAACAAACTGCACATAGGTCTTGCAGTCTTGGAGAAATTTTTGATGAACCCCCTATGAAACCCAACATCTCCCAAGAAACTTCTGACTCCTTTCACTGAGATAGGAGGTGGCAACTTTTCAATTACCTCTACCTTGGCTCTATCAACTTCCAACCCGCTTCTAGAGATCTTATGACCCAACACAATACATTATCTAACTAGGAAATGACACTTTTCCCAATTCAATACAAGATTTGTTTGCTCACATCGAGAAAGAACCCTGTCAAGATTACACAAACATAGCTCAAAAGATTCACCGAATATTGATAAGTCATCCATGAACACTTCCATAAAATCCTCCACCATATCGTGAAATATTGCCATCATATATCTCTGAAATGTGGCTGGTGCATTACAAAGTCCAAAGGGCATATGCTTAAAAGCATATGTGCCATATGGACAAGTGAAGGTCGTCTTCTCTTATTCCTATATTGAAATCATAATTGATTATACCCCGAGTAACCATCCAAAAAAAATTATTCGCTTACCCTGCTAGACTATCTAACATCTGATCAATGAAGGGAACTGGTAATGATATTTTTGGGTGGCCTCGTTCAGCTTGCGATAATCCATGCAAATAAGCCACCCAATAACTGTCCTTGTAGGGATTAGTTCATTCTTATCATTATTCACCACAGTCATACCCCCTTTCTTGGGCACATATTGCACAAGACTTACCCATTTGCTGTCAGATATGGGGTACACTATTTGTGCATCTAATAACTTGATAATTTACTTCCTCACCACATCTTTCATAACTGGGTTCAATCGGCGCTGGTGTTTTGCACTAGGCTTGTGTGCTTCCTCCATGTATATCTTGTGCATGCACAGTGCCGAACTGATCCCATGAATGTCGGACATTTGCCAACCAATTTTTATCTTGCTCCTTCTCAAAATTTTCAAATATGCTTTAACCTGTAACTCAGAAAAATCTACAGAAAAAATTACAGGTAAGGTCTTATCATCTCCCAGAAATGCATACCTCAGATGGGAGGGTAGTGTCTTCAATTTAATCTTGGGTGCTTCCTCAATTAATGGCTTAGGTGGTGCTAACACCCCATTCAAAGGCTCCCAGTTATCTTTTGAAAACCCCAAGCTAGACACCTCTAATAACTGCACAATTACCTGTGTTTCAGCATCACCATAGATATCATAGACAATCAACACTCGCTCTTGTGGATCTCTGGATGCAATGTAATGAGCTTCTACTTCAAGATCTATCACTGTTATGGTCGACAACTCTTCATACACAGCTTGTAATTGATGTTTACGTAATCAAGACACAACTTTTGATGCAAGTGTCTACGATCGTACAATAGTTTAGTAACCCAACCAAGGGTTGGGATCATCCCAAGAGAGTGGTTTTGATAATCTATAGATAAATTAAATTTTGTTCTAACTAGTCGTAGCTAAAGACATTAACGAGTAAAACAATTGTAAATTAAAGGGGGACACAAACGTGTCAATTAACAATGGGGGGTTTTGTCACTAGTAAGTAAAAACAGCGAAATAAACAAGGGTTTCTAATCAATGAGAGGGGATCCTTAGGATGTGACAGAATACGGATTAAGCTAGATTATTGGGTACATGCTTTCGATAGAAGATTCATAGAGTAATTGTGACTAGGCTAAGCTTTAAGGGGGATAAGCTCTCTCTCGAGCAACTTACCCCATTTCAAATGTGTTCCTCTTAGACACCCACTTGCCGCATAAAGACCAGCCTACACCTTAACACACTCACTCTCTTGAGCTGAGTGTGTGGACATGGGACTAGGGTTCACTCTCTCGAGATGAACCTCATGTTGACCCACTCACACTGGCCATCAATCTAGTGGTCTTAGTTTACGACCTCTCGCTCGAGCAAATCGAAAACACATAAATAAACTTGTATTTGCAACTACAAATTCATTAAATTCATCTACAACCACTAAACGAAATCACAATTAAACTACGATTAAACTATCAACAAGCAAGACCCAACAATTATCTTAACCCATATTCGCTAAATCACACCCCAAGAATTGGGGTTTTTAGCCACACATCAAGAGATAGAAATTTATACCTAAATGATCTTGCATTCAAATGGGTATGAAGATTTAAATCTTGTTACAGGCCAAGAATGAAGAATCCAAGAGACCCAACTCCAAATCCTTGGAGATGAAACCCTTTTTTTCTTCAAATCTTCAAAACCCTCTCAAACTTAGAGCAAAAATATCAAAAACTACTATTCTATATGAAAATTATAATAATTGTTCGACTCTTAAAACTACAACTCTAACTAGTATTTATAGCTTTCACAGATTTGTGCTGCAGCGGATCATTCGGCTTCGTTAGTCGAAATCGCCGATCAACTCGACAATTCACCCTTTGCTGTAGTTCATCGCCGTCTTACACCAGCCTTCAGCATCGTCGTGCTCTGGGTCATTGGGTGACATGGTACTGTTTCGCGGAACTACTTGACGATGTGCCGACTGCTCTTTTTTTCCATCGATTTGATCCTTTCCTTCAGGGCTCTGCACACTGGAACAAAAGGCAAAGTAAGACCCTACGGCGACTCGCCAAGTGGACTCGGCAATCCTCAGGCCTTCATTTTCTTCA
>NW_006239088.1:1085792-1092685 GCF_000226075.1 Solanum tuberosum | reverse complement strand
CTCAGTGTCTACGATCGTACAATAGTTTAGTAACCCAACGAAGGGTTGGGATCGTCCCAAGATAGTGGTTTTGAGAATTTATAAAAAATAAAATTTTGTTCTAACTAGTCGTAGCTAAAGACATTAACGAGTAAAAACATTGTAAATTAAAAGGGGACACAAACATGTCAATTAACAATGGGGGGTTTTGTTACTAGTAAGTAAAAACATCGAAATAAACAAGGGTTTCTAATCAATGAGAGGGGATCCTTGGGATGTGACGGAATACGGATTAAGCTAGATTATTGGGTACATGCTTTCGATAGAAGATTCATAGAGTAATTGTGACTAGGCTAAGCTTTAAGGGGGATAAGCTCTCTCTCGAGCAACTTACCCCATTTCAAATGTGTTCCTCTCGGACACCCACTTGTCACATGAAGACCAGCGTACGCCTTAACCCACTCACTTTCTCAAGTTGAGTGTGTGGACATGGGACTAGGGTTTACTCTCTCAAGTTGAACCTCATGTCGACCTACTCACACTAGCCATCAATCTAGTGGTCTTAGTTTTACGGCCTCTCTCTCGAGCAAGCCGAAAACACGTAAATAAACTTGTATTTGCAACTACAAATTCATTAAATTCATCCACAACGACTAAACGAAATCACAATTAAACTACGATTAAACTATCAACAAGCAAGACCCAACAATTATCTTAACCCATATTCGCTAAATCACACCCCAAGAATTGGGGTTTTTAGCCACACATCAAGAGATAGAAATATATACCTAAATGAGCTTACATTCAAATGGGTATGAAGATTTAAGTCTTGTTACAGGCCAAGAATGAAGAATCTAAGAGACCCAAGTCCAAATCCTTGGAGATGAAACCCCTCTTTTTCTTCAAGTCTTCAAAACGCTCTCAAACTTAGAGCAAAAATATCAAAAAGTACTATTCTATATGAAAATTATAATAATTATTCGACTCTTAAAACTACAACTCTAACTAGTATTAATAACTTACACAGATTTGTGTTGCAACGGATCATTCGGCATCGTTAGTCGGAATCACCAATCAACTCGGCGATTCGCCCTTTGGTGTAGTTCATCGCCGTCTTGCACCAGCCTTCAGCATCGTCGTGCTCTGGGTCATTGGGCGACATGATACTGCTTCGCGGAACTGCTCGGCGATGCTTCGACTGCTCCCTTTTTCCGTCGACTTGATCCTTTCCTTAAGGGCTCTGCACACTGGAACAAAAGGAGAATTAAGACCCTTCGGCGACTCGCCAAGTGGACTCGGCGATCCTCATGCCTTCATTTCTTCGTTCTTTTTAGCTTTTTCGTTCCTTTTTGCGACGTAGTGTCCATGCTTTCCTTCAAACATCAAATACCTGAAACTTAAGGGTTTTCATCATATATTGAGATAAAATAAGCATTTTGAGGACACAATTTCTATTAAAATATAGCCCTAAATGAGTCCAATTTGTGGATTCATCAGTAATTTCAGAGCTTTATACACATCGAAACACTTCAACTTTGTCGTGAGCTCTCATAGTCAGTTGACCAGCTACTACATCTATCGTAGAGCACCTAATGGCCAATAATGGTCTCCCAAGAATGAAAGTTACCTCAGGATCCGGTTCAAAATTCAGCACAACAAAATCAACAGGGAATATCAACGATCCCAGTTGGACCAAGACATCCTCCACAACACCTTCCGGCCTACCTACCAAACGGTCTGCCAACTATAAGATAATGGTTGTGGGTTTAGGACTACCCAAACCCAATTTCTTGTATAGAGAAGTTGGCATCAGATTAATATTCTCTCCTAGATCACACAACCCTCGGGCATGAATGCTTTTCCCTATGGTTATTTGAACAACAAAACTACCCGAATCTTTGAGTTTGGTGGGTAGCTTATTTTGAATCCTAGAGCTTCACTCTTCAGGGAGTGCCACAGTTTCATACTCTCTTAATCTCCTCTTGTTTTCTACGATCTATTTCACATATTTGGCATACTTTGGTATTCCCTGCAAAACATCAACAAGAGGCAGATTAATGTGAACTTATTTTAAGAGAGAGAAACTTATTGATGCATTCATATTTATTTTGTTTTTTAAACTTTTGAGGAAATGGCAAAGGTGGTTTCATTATTGGTTGCATTGTTTCCACATGTGTATCATGTCCACTCTCTAGGTCTTCTTCTCCCCCACTGAAGGTTCAATGTTTCTCTTCTTTGGAGCCAATTCCTCCAATTGCAACCTACTACGTGTACCAACCACATTTACTTGCCTCATATTAGGATCAATATTACCAGGAAAATCTCCTTTAGGGGGTGATTATGAGCACTAGAAAATTTCCCAAACAACTTCTCTAGATTTTGAGTTGCCAGTTGGTTATTTCTTAATTCCGCAACTATTTTCTCCATGTTCACAGTTTCTTTAGCCTGATCGGCCATGATTTCTTCAACATATCCTTAGTGGTCATGTTGCATTGATGGTTGTTTTGATTATCTCGTTGACCTGTTGTTGGTAAGCTTGCACATTACCTTAAGGTCTATATTGATTCTGACCTTGTGCCTAATTTTGATTTCCTCCCAAAGAGAAATTGGGATGGTTCTGTGAACTTGGATTATATGTATTGCCATAGTTTTGATGCCCCCACCTCGTTGTGCATTACCTACAAAGTTTACTGAATTCGGGTTCGCTTTACAACTATCTGCTATGTGATCACCACTTCCACATATATCACATCATGTTTGTGATTGTTGTACCACATTACATGTGCCTGCTATTGTCCCATTGACAGATTATTGATATGAGTGTTCACCATGTTCTGCATGGCAGCAATTTGGGCAGTCAAAGTTGAAACTACATCCATCTCTAGCATCCCAGTATCCCTTTGCACCATAGGTTTAGCTCTTTTTCCATTCCACTCACCTTGTGAGATTTTGTTTAGTATAAGTCTTCTCCAAACCTTGTCCTCCTACAGTTAAATCAAGTAATTTTTTGGTGTTTGGTTCCAAACCCTCAATGAAGGTATGGAACAACACCTCGTTAGCTTGATGATGGTGCGGACCATTTAATAACATAGATTTAAACATGTCCCAACCCTGGTACAAGTTTACGTCTTCTTTTGCTAGAAACTAGTATCTCGCTCCTCAGCTTGGCTGTTTTCTCAGATGGAAAAAATCGTATAAAAAAATTTCAAGCAAGATCATCCAACGACATGATAGAGTTCGCTGACTCAGAATTAAACCACCATTTTACTTCTCCTAATAGAGAGAAGATGAAGAGTGTGAGTCTCACATAATCCGGGTTCACTCCATTTGGAGTGTAAGTATAACTGATTTCCAAGAAGTTTTGTATGTGCACTTATGGGTCCTCATCAGATAATCCAGTAATATGCCCATTAGAGTGCAATAGTTGCACCATACTCTGCTTCAATTCAAACCTACCACAAACTGCTGGTTTCTGAATACAAGAAGTGACATTGGTTATGTGTGGGATTGCCACGTCTCTCACTTTAATCTCTACCATCACTACATATGCGGCGTGTTTAACCTCTACTACTAGTGTAACGATATCACTCCCAACTTGGGGAACAAGGTAAGTTAGTCGCACTTGACTTATCTGGTAATGAATGAATCTTTCTGGTTCAGTGAGTGGCTCTACCAGTTCCCGTTTGTCTCCTAGCTTGAAGTTCAAACACAACCAGCAGTAATAATAGCTAAGATCAAGTTGTCAAATCATTGAACAAGAAACTCAAGAAATTAGATAAATCAAATGCTCCTTAATTCTAAATTCCCCGACAACGACGCCAAAAACTTGTTGTGCCCAAACGCACACGCAAGTGTACGTGGTCGTGCAAGTATTAAAGTAGCTCTTTTTAAAAGCCGGGTATCATATCCACAGGGACTTAAGATTAGATTGTATTCTATCCTTTAAACAATTACAGTTTAGAGCAAGTGCTATCAAGAAGAGTGATATATATTTCTAAATGATTAATTATCTAAGTTAAACTACTACAATTCAATTTTAATTGGATTTCAAACAATGACTTGGGAAATTCCAGGGTTGCACCCTATTATGGCTTCATGAAAATTATATTCTTTAATAGATGGAAATCGATTATTGAATCACCGATTATAGGGTTAAATGTATGATCATGGTCTCCCAACCTCTAATCACCTATGGTAATTGGCAGCCTAACTACATCGTTGAGTGGGGATAGACTGAACTAATTAACGAGCATTACATTTTCATCCTATCTATTAACCAAGAAAGGTTTCTAGGTATATCCCTATTCTATATACAAATCAACCCTAAACCTAGAGAATATCATGCTCCTTTTGCCCCACGATGTATCATTTTATTCCTCTCCCGAGTTCAATTCAGATAATACATTTATTTCAATGGTGGCCAGTCACAAAATACTAAATTAGGAGCAAACGAGAGATTCATATAATAACCAAAATTAATCCATCAAAGTCAATAATATACAATCATCTTGTAGCCACAACCCTAGAACTAGGTAATTTATCTACTCATAGTATGATTCTCAATCTTGAAATAATCAATAAACATAAGTGAGATCGAATTAAGTAAAGAATAAGAATGAACCCTACCAAATGATGAAATCGCTACCAAAAGCATCGTTCTTCAAAACCCAAAAAAAAAAAAATTAGTTTAATAAAATCTGAGTCTATTTATAATTTATAAAAATTGGCAAAGAATTTGGACACAGGTCTGCGACGGACAATAGGCGTGTTATTTCCTGCTTCAATAAAACACCTCTTCTCTGCAACATATAGAGGATATGGAGTCTTCTGCCTCGATATCATCTTCTGGAAAACATAATTAATTCCTTATCTGTGTTGTGGAGAGATTATTCTTATGCGATCTCTTCACTTTTGATCTTCTTTTTTCTCCTCTTAGTCTTTATCCTTTGCGCTTTAGCGATCAAATCCATTCCTCATTCTCATGCTTTCATTTCCTTGTACCTTTTCTTCTTCTTTGACAACCTACAATCATTAATCATATTGGTTAATCAAAATGAAATATCTGACTCAAATACTACCAAACACTAGAATTTGTCCATAAACTTAGCTAAATTAATGGTGAATTTGTCTCCTAGGCATATAAATATGCCCAAGATAACTGTTTATACATGATTTTGGTCTAATTACTATGAGTTTAACTTAAGGGTTAAGGTTGCAAACTTAATTTCTACTCCCGATCTCCGGTTGATGCTCGAAATAGATTAATTGGAGTGGGTGGTTAGTTCTATACTAGCAATTTAAGTTTTTCATCTATGGATTGCTTGAAAGACAGGTTATGGGTTAGATATATTTTCCCTATTCTTGAAAGAGAGGATAGAGTAAGGTATTGTGTTGTTTAGGATTTACATTTAGATGAGACCAAAAGTGATTCTAGGCATAGATGTTTTGAGATCAAAAGATAATTAGCGTCATTGAAGATGACTGTCACGACCCAAGCCTACACCCTGGATATGGCCGGCACTCGAGAACCATTGTTGGTCCCCAAGCGAACCCTCATCCTGGCTGACTACAAGCGGAAAACTGATTCAAGCATATAAACTTAAAAACTGAATAAAAACTCATGAAACTGAAATACAAAACTTTAACTCAAATGAAAACTCTGAATATAAAAATAATATTCAACTCGCCATAAAATAGGCAACTTAAGTCTTTAAAACATTTAATAAAATAAATGATACAGACTTCTTTACTATACTGACTATCTATGAAGCCTCTAACTGATAAAGATGGAAGTCGGGACAAGACCCACAACATCCTAACAACTGATATAACTGAAAGGTAAATGAAATCCTCCAGAAACAAGGAAGCTCACCATAGCTAACTCGAACTCTCGGATGTATCAACGAAGCTCCTGTTGATGATACTGAATACCTGTGTCGGCATCATGAGAAGATGCAGGACAAATGGCTCAGTACGTGGAATGTACGAGCATGTAAGGGGAATTCTAAAACATAAACATAAGCTTGAAACTTGATAAAAATAAACATATTTACCTATTCTCAAACTTACGCAACTCAAGGAATACTCAAGGATACTCAGAACTACTCAAACTTACTCAACTCAGAAGTACTCAAGGATAAGATACTCAGAACTACTCAAACTTAGATACTCAACTCAAAGGTATGATATTTGACTCTGGGTACTCAACTCTGGATACTCAACTCAATATGACTTAACTCATTTCAATATAAAGCAATTTAAAACAAGTGCAATATAAAGAAACAAACTGTTTTAAAAACATGCTGTCAACTCTGTGTGTATGCAAGGATACAACATAACTCTGAAATGTATGTAAAAATACAAATAACTGTGTATATAATAATACAATAACTTATGTGGAGTTTATCTAACCGACAACCTTCACTTAAGAGCTATAGTGATGATACAACACTTTACCCCACGCTGCCAAGGACCATCCTATACCTTGCCATCAGTATAAGACCTTAACTTAACTTAGTGGATCCACTAGCTTAACTTACGTGATCATTAAAAGTATGACCCGTTAAATCCCATGTTGGCCACATGGTTCTTATGGAGATTTGAGTTTAATATGAACTCGCATCCCCAATTCGGTGCTCAATACTACTCCCAAAATATACTTTAGCTCTTATATGTTTTAAACACCTCTTTCTTTAGTTTGAGATAATTGCTCAAAGCTTAGACAAAAGGCTCTTTTGGAATCGATGTTCCCTTTTCTTTGCTCAAATATGAAATCATTTATAAACTTTTTTGGGAATACATAGTTCCCTAATAACTTTTGAGAAATGAACTCATCTCTTACTCTTTGCTTTACTTGAAACTTGAGCCTAAAAAGGAAGTCAAAACGTTTATAAAAGACTTTACTCTTACTCTTT
>NW_006239088.1:1082244-1085426 GCF_000226075.1 Solanum tuberosum | reverse complement strand
CTCATACTCACTTGCTCGAGTCTTGAAACAAGTTACTAGAAGTTGTAGAAGATTCCACAAAAGGACTCAAAGGGATTTTCTTAGAATGTTTGAAAGAATTATCAAAACTTAACTCTTAGCTCTACCTTGAATTTGAATTATGAATTCAAGGTTATGATCATGTTAAGAATGATTTTTGGTTTTTAGAAGTAGCTTAGAGTAGTTAGAATAAAAAAGGAGTGAAGGTGCACTTTAAACGAACTCAAATGGGGCAACCGACGACAAACTGGAGGGGGCAGGAGACCCTGGCGCTATGGGTGGCGTGGGGCGCCAGCCCCTAAACTTCAGAGGAGGGTTTGGGCGCTCTGGCTGGCGCATGACGCCAGGCCGCAACCCAAAAAAACTCGATGAAACTTTTTGCTCGTTTTCTCACCCTATTTCGCCTAGAATTGAACGGTTTCTTCCCCAATCACTTAGAATTGATTACTTAACATAAGTACACTCTAATCTACTTAATACATCCCTTAAAACTCTCACTTTGATCTCAAGAAATCATCAAAACCCAACACAACAAGATTTAGAAAGAACTTCAAGAACACCTATCAAGAACTCATCAAGAACTCTAATCTTTCAACTTCAAGAATGAAATTTCTCTGAAAATAGCATGATTGGTGTGTGGGTGAACTAAGCCAACACTATGGAAGCTTACATACCTCTTAGGGATCAAACCTATGGAGACAATCCGCAACAACTCTCAAGAACTTCGACGAACGCTTGGATCCTTTCTCTTTTCTCCTCTTCTCTCTTCTTCTTTTCTCTTCTTGAACTCTTAACTAAAACCCTAGGCGTAAACTAGGATTATAAAACTAAACCTAATAGGATTAGACCCTTAAAATATTACTAAAAACGAATTAAATCTGATTGGGTAAGGAAAAGACCAAAATACCCCTCTAAAATCCTGCTAACTTTCCTTAACTGGACAGCCTAACTTCAAAAGGCCATATCTCACTCATCCGACCTCGAAACTTAGAAAACTCGGTGGAACTGGAAAGATAATTCATAGGTCTTTCCTACGATTTCTAGTTGCACACATAACTCATCTTGAGCTAGGAGTTATGGTCATTTGAAGTCGACCCAAAACTCATTCTTAAGCATAACTTGCAAAATTTCAGATTTTGCTATTTCCAAATTAGTTCTTTTTCGAACTCAAGGTGCTACATCTAGTGAACTTAACACTTAATAAATTTTCAATTCCTCGATAAAATCTCACTCACTACGATGACCGGTTCGAGTCTTAGTTCGAAAAAATTTATGGGGTGTTACAATGACTTAGCATATTCATGTATGTACATCACTATAGAGCAACACAATCACCCCTATGTGGCATTGATATCCAATCCCCGCACCCCTAGATTCCTTGTTAACTCTTGATTTCGTTCAAACTTTAGTTTAATTGCGATAATTGATAACAAAAGCTTTATATTAAGTTGGTGGTACCATCCACCCTATTGTTCTTACTATTCCAAATGAGCTAATTAAAAGTCCATATCTGTCGATAAAGAATTTTGTATGAAATACCATTCTCTGTGGGATTTGATCCCGACTCTTTGTTAGGGTTTTTACCAACTATGATCACTCATTCTTTTAATTGGTTTTGGAGGGTGATTTGAGTATTATCAGTGATGTTGGTGGAGCTTCGTGTGGAGTGGGAGAATTCTGCCTACGCATGGGACAATCATTGGACTAGTCGTCAAGCTCCCTCACACTTAAAGCAACCCAGAGCTGATTGACTTCCAGAAGAATGGTCGCCACAACCTAAGACTGGCAGGGGGACCGGGTTGGCCCGCCCCGGCCCGCGACCGGTTCGAGAACCGGCTTGTCGGACCCGGTCCCGTCATTTTCTCGCTGGATGGGGGCCTTCGGGATAGGGGACCGGTACCGGTCCGGTCCACCCGTTGGTCCCGGTCGACCCGGCCCGGATGAACCGGCCGGTTCGCGGGATCCCCTAATATTTTTTATTTTTTTTGAATTATATCCGTTGGGGCAACGGCTAGTGGGCCCCCTCAACGGACTTATTGACTGATTTTCCCTTCCCCAACACCCCCTACCACCCCTACTTTTAATATTTTAATTTAAACCCTCAAGTTATCATAAATACACTTTAACCCACTTTTAATATTATAAATACCCTCTATTCCTTATTATTTCTTACAAAATCATATATTCTCTCATCTATTTTTTATATCCTCTCAAGTCTCAATCTTAAGTCTCAATTTTTTTATTCCATTTAAGTCTCATATTAGATCATAATACATATATTTTCCAATTCTAAATTTTTCATATTATATATCATAATATATATAATTCTCATATTTGCTATCAAATATTGGAGTTCCAAATTACAAGTTACAACAAACTACAAGCTTCAAGAATCGGTTATAACGTCTGCGTTATATAACGTCTGCTATTAACGCAGACGTTTGGTACATTCGTTTCATAATATTTATATTTTATTTTTCGTCATTAATTTTTGTGTTATTATTATTTTTATATTATACTTTACATATAATTAAATATGAGTTCTAACAAAAAAGATACCGATAAAGGGAAAGAGAAAGAACCAAGTGGCATTAGTAAATTATTTAATTTTAATAAAAAAAGTAGTAAGGAAAAAAATAAGAGTAAATGTGGTGGTACTTCTAGAGTTAGATTTAACAATTGTTCTACTTATGTTGATGATACTTCTTATGATATTGATTCAAATGCTCAACTCGATCATGAACTTTTACAACAAATTTATGGTGATATTAATCCTTATCTTGATGAAAATTCAGGTGAAGAAGTAGAAGTTGGTTCGGGAGAAGATGAATTAGAAGATACACCTACACCTACTAGTCCGGTGACAAATGCTCCAAATGAAACTACAAATTCAACGGAGCAAAATTCTGGACGCCCACCCCTTATACCTCCTACAAGGGAGAAGGTCAAGTATCAACGCCCTAAAACTTCTGTTGTGTGACAATTTATGACTTTAGATAAGGAAAATTCTATTGCTATTTGTAATAAGTGTAAGCAACCTTTTAAACATAAACAAGGTGGAGGTCAAGGTAGGACGGGGGGCTTAAATAGACATTTGTTATCTTGTGTGCCGATTCAATATAAAGAAGCTAAATCATTAGCCAATAGAAAAAAAGGAATTCCAG